>NW_020954552.1:7628434-7764132 GCF_900497805.2 Vombatus ursinus | reverse complement strand
TAGTAGTAGTAGTAGTAGTAGTAGTAGTAGTAGTAGTAGTAGTAGTAGTAGTAGTAAAGGTAATAGTAGCTAATAGTAGTAGTAAAATAGCTAACATCTATACAGCACACTAAAGTTTGCAAAGCATTTTACCTATCTTATCTTTTTGATTCCCATAACCATTCTGAGAGGTAGATTCTACTGTCTGACTTTTACCATGAGGAAATTGAAGCTGAGAGAGGGCTTAAATGATTTGTCCAGAATCACAAAACTAGTAAGTATCTGAGACAGTATTTGAGCACAAGTCTTCCAACACTGTCTCCTGCAACTAGCTGGGAAATTGGTGAGTTAACCTTAGTGATTCCAGGCTTCTCCCTAAAATAAAGGCCCACCTAAAATTGTTTTTTGAAAACTTTTTTTTTATCATTACTTTCATGTCCAAAAACAGTACCTTCTCCTTTTCCCACTGAGAGTTATCCCTTACTTAAAAAAAAGAATAAAAAAGAGTACAAAGAAATAGTTCATCAAAACTAACCAATGAATCAACCAAATTACAACACCATATAGAAGATTTCACACCATAGTCTCCAAACTCTACGAAAGAGGAAGGGGAGTGCATTTTCTCATCTCTTTGTTGGTACCAAGGTTGGCTATCATAATTATACATCTCTCAGTTAAAGTTCTTTCTTTTAATGCCAGTATTTTACCTCTGTTGTTGTATGGTTACAAGTCATGAAACACAGTAGTCTCTGAAGAATTAAAAATTAGCATCATTCAGAGATCAACAGAGAGGCTATTGATAAATGTGAATAGGATGTAAAATAACAAATGGGGAACTATGAATAAGAACTAGAATAAAAGATGCTATGATTAAAAAAAGTTGACGAATCATCCAATCAATTGATCAACATTTATTTTTTATATTAGCACAGGCACTGTGCTAAAGCACTGGGGATACAAAAAGAGGCAAAAGACAGTCCCTGCCCTCAAGGAGCTCACATCTTCTGAATATGCAGCCACATGCAAAACATCCCAGGTTGGTTCAGTCTCTAACTTTCTGCCTAATCTGCCTTTTTGCCAGTTCTCTCAATTGGTCCAAGTTCTGCCCAACAGGACCTAATTTTGTGCATGACAACTCTTCAGATAACTTAAAAACAGCTATCCTGATCTTTTGAAGTCTTCTTTTATCTGAGTCAAAGGTCCCCAGTTCCTTCAGATAATCCTCATGTGTCGTGGCCCTGAGGCCCTTCAGTGTCCTGGTTATGCTTGTCCAGATGCAATTAATCTTATGAATATATATTCTTCCTAAAGGATAAAGTATTATATAAGTACAAGTGATAATAATGCTTCACTTGTTCAGAGTTCATTTCAACCCATTCCATCTGCCAACTATATACAAAGCATTTTGCTAGGCACTGGTGAGAGGTTAAAAAAATCAAGAATATTGCACCTGATTAGTCAGTAGAGCCCAGGGCCTTTAGTCAGGTAGACTTGAGTTCAAATACAGCCTCAGACACTTATCATATTGCTCTGGGCAAGCTTCTTAGCCTCTGTCTGCCTCAGTTTCCTCAACTATGAAATGAGGATAATAATCACACCTATATCCTAGAGTCGTTGTGAGAATCAAATGAAAAAAAATTTGTAAAAAGCAATTTGCACAGTATCTGGCACACAGGCACTATATAAATACTTATTCTCTTTCCTTCCTTTCCTTGCTTGTAGGAAGTTTGCAATCTAGGTAGGGGCAAGTGCATATACACAAATACCTGCAATGCAAAATAGAATAAGAAAAGGGTACAAGAGTGGTACAGATTATTGTGTAATGTCAGGAAGGAAAGATCATTTTTGATTGGAGGAGGCAGGGAAGGGTCCTTAGAGTTAGTGACATTTGAACTTGGTTTTGAAGGATATGTAAAATTTCCAAAGAAATAGCTGACATTAGAAGTGGGATTTAGGTATAAGGAATGACATAAGCAAAAGTCATGTAGGGGAGTATGCCTAGCTTGTACTAGAGATGACTAGTAGTCCGGCTAAAATAAAGAATACATAGTCTGAATTCCATTGCTAAAAATAAGGAGCTTTTCAGAACAATTAGACCCACTAGTCAATGCTAAACTAATAAGATATTTGATTTGGTATTCTTAACAGAATGCCATATCATTCCAGTAGACTCTTCATGTTCTCTATTAGTATGCTCACTACATCAGGAGAAAGTGAGGAAGACCTCCAACGTGTTGGATGGACCACCTGTGGCAAACTCCTCAAAAGATATAGATAACATTTACACAGGCATGGACAGGCATGGAGAGATTTAGATCTGCATCATTGAAGGAAAGACCAATGTCACTAAGATCAGAGATCCATTTGAACAGTTGAGTATTAAATGTGACTTATTTCCTGTAGTTAATGGATTGAGTTTCTATACAGAGGAGTTGGATGGGTTTATGTGAGGTTTCTCAGAGCAAAGAGAATCATCATCCTTCATTCAACAAAGCTAGAATTGCTATGGCCAGTGCACTCACCTCAGATGATGTATCATTGAATTTGAGTTGCTTTTGAAATGATTTTTTTAAATTAGTGAATTATTTGATGAATAAAAAAATGCATTTATTAAGTGCGGTAATTTTCATTACTAAATGTTCTGATAACCAAGCTTACATTAGCTAGCATCTTAGGGGATGCTTTCTCTATATGGGTATGAGAAAAGGGATGGAGAAATGCACTCTGAGTTGGCATTAGGAAAGATGAATGGATGCTGAATTGATAGCTTCCTTCCCTCAAAAACCAGAGTTCAGAGACAAACCTGATACAAGGTAATAAATCTTGAACAATAGTAGCATAGATGGTATTGCGAAATTGTGCATGGTTTGTAAATAAGAATGTTGTCAATGGGTCCTAACCTTGGAGTCTAGTAAGATTTGGTGATTCATATAGAAAAGTGACTATGCAGCCAGGAGGCAGGACTAATGTGTGTGAGCCAATTGGGAGGCATTATTTTTCCATGAAGAGTTTTGTAGAATATTATGTTGTCTCAAAAGTTGCCCCATATTTTTAGGCCTATTCACCACTAAAACCTCTGCTTTTTTTCAGAGAGTAATTTAGCCTGAATAATGTGTTGACTATACCTTTTAAAAAATTAGTAGAATTCATGCATTTCCTCTTTCCTTGTTATCTTGAGTCTGTGTTTCTTTCACAATATAGAACCACCGAGCATGTCCCCTTTTATTACATCCTAAGTTGGTGAGGAACTTGCTAGTCAGCCAAAGGTAAACCTGTCAAATTCATTTTGTTTTCTCAAGGTATTGGTTATAGACTTGGAGCTACACTATATGGACTGTAATAATGGAACATGATCAGGGCTGAAGGAAATGATTCAAGCAAGATGCCACAGACTGTAAAAAGCCACTGAAATCCCATCTCCTCTAGAACATGCAAACTCTCTCTACTTTGAACTATTCAGGGACCTTCTAATGTCATTCAATCAATTAAATTCAGGCTTGCTTTTGTATCACACTTCTTCAGAGTCAGCTAAGAATTTTAGGGTCTAGTGAACAAGTACGTGAGTGACACTGTTAGAAAAATGTTTCAACTCATTCACCACTTCCATGTGAAAAGACCCTACTTGCTACCTGCCCAACCCACTTCAGTTTTCTCCAACAAAAATAGTCCATACAAATAAACATGGAAACTGCTGCTGCTTTTGATGAGGTCCCAAATAAGACAATATCTTCTATTTATTTATACTCAAAATGGTTCAGTGATTTCATTGATTCAGGACATCCCTCCAATGAGGCTGGGAATAGTCCATCTATACTTGCCTATACTGTGCTACTAATCCATATTCTCCCAAAAGTTCACCACTCACTCAAGAATTCTGGATGCCTTCTTTGCCTTCTCCTGATGGAACCAGTGGAGTACTCCAGATATCCACCTGTCATCCCTCACTCTTGCCATGTATTAGCCCATCTTCTCTTCCTATTATACAATTCCCTGATTCCTTTGCTTCTTCGGAGTTCCTTAGTGGCTATATGTTGTAACTTGGTTCACACCTACTAGGTGGCTTTCCATTGTCTTCTGTGGATAATCATCTTTAGTTCTTCAGAAGCAGTGGTTTTTCACTTCTAGCTACAATATAGCAACAAGGGTAAAATTGAAAAGATGGGCTTTTCCTTTTGTCGGAATCTTGAAGTCAGTAAAAGAGCTTCGCAATTTCCAGAAAGCAAAATAGCCTACACTCCTCATCCTCTGCAACTCTGGGCTTAGTTTAGTGACCACCTGTACTATTCACAAATTTGCATACTCTTCAGCAAACTCTCTAGAGTGTCCATCCCAACATGTGTTGGGTGGCTAGGTAGTGCAATGGGTTAGAGTGCTGGACTTGGAGTCAGGAAAAATTAATTTAACTCCTCCTTCAGACATTTATTAGCTGTGTGATCCTGGGCAAGTTAGTTAAACTCTCAGTCTCAGTTTCCTTATTTGTAAAATTGAGGTAATAATAGTACCTACCTCTTAGAGTTATTGTGAGGGTCAAATGAGATAACACATGCACAGTTCTTCTCAAACCTTAAAATACTATATAAATGCTAGCTGTTTTCTATGTTATCTTAGCTGTTGGTCATCTTGAAATCTGGGTAATAGACATTCTTCTTCCACTTGATCTTTCCTGTGTCAATGGGCATACCAAACTCCTCATTTATATTGCATATCACAAATAATGACTAGTTAATGTCAGAAGTAAAAGCATAAACATTGTCATTTGAAAAACACAAAATAGATTATAAGCTCCCTAAGGACAGAAACTATGTTGTTCTTAAAACAACAACAACAAGATAATGTATGTAAAGTGCTTTGTAAACCTTGTCTTGAATGTGTTACTGTGTTATTATTACTCAGAACTTATCATAATGTCTTACATGTGGTGTGCTTAATATAAGCCCCAAACCATCTAAAGTATCTTTCCAGACAACCAGAGGTCTATGGATCATATTTTCAGAACCCCTGCTTAGTGCAATTTGTGCTTGGGTGATCTAAGCAGCCATTTGTGTCTGGGAAATATAGATGGCAGTCAGTTTTATCACTGAAGCACAAGTGTGTGCCTATACTTGGTGGTGGCAATGGTGTATTCTTTAGATCTGACCCTGGTAGGACTGATAACTGTTCTGTGGTGAGCAGGTGCGAAAAGATTTCAAGATGGGGGATGCATAATTTAATACCACGTCACTGATTAAATTGTTTTGTAATTGATGGGTTCTGATGGATATGTTAGAGGAGTTGGATGTGTGTGGTGAGAGTTTTTCTGCATCACTAATGTCCAGTGTCCCAGAAGCAGAAAAAGACTTTGCTCCTCTAAGATGCTTTATCATTATTTGATATATAATTTTACAGTAAACTTGAATTTGAATTTGACAGGAATTTGGCAGTGAGAATAAATATTCAGTAGAAGGAAAGTCCATCACATATTATATTTGCATGTGCTTTTCCCTACCTGCAGATATTTCTGGAACTCTGATACCACACAGCAAAGGTATCTACCTCAGGGTAATACACACCTACCCCCTCTTTATCATCAGTGTTTCTGTAGAATTCATCAATGAATGTAAGGTTTAGGTGGTCTGTCATTCCAATTTTCACATGTTGAAGTTCAGAATTAAAAAACAATGAAGTGTGTTGAGGAAACCTCAGAGCTTTCCTCTTCCCTCCTCCAACATCCCACCCCTGGCTCCAACACCACAGCAGGAGATGCATGCTTAATGTGAAAAATGGTGGTGAGAGAGACCAGATTTCATGTCTTGCTGGAAGATTAGAGTCTGAATAAGGTACCGAGCAGTGAACCAATAGGATACTCTATGTGATTCAGTTAAAAGGGGAGAGGAGGAGGGAGAACATGCCACAGGATTCGTGAACCATTATTTCAAATACTTGTGTAAATATGGCTTAGTTCATCATCACTTTTTTCAAATTATGTTTATGTTCAGCTCCAAAGTACAGCATCTGCTTCCTTATTTGAAGTGCCACTGACTGAACCAGCATTTTCATTAGTACAAGAAGTATTCACCACACCAGAAGACGGTAGAAATGTAGTCGTTTTCTTTCCAGTGTAGTTGAACTTCAGTTACAAGTCCCATTGCTTTCAGTTTTACTTCATGACCAAAATCATTTAAAATAAAATAATTCTTGGATTCCACCTAATATTTATATCTTTATATAATAATTAGTCTGATTATGTTAAATATAATTCACATACAACTAAAGGTAGTAGAAATAACAATGTAATCATGCAGAATATTCTGAAGGTCAGTAATTGGACACATTAAATACTTTGAAGCAACTCTTAACTTTGTAGTGATGCTTCCTGTTTTGAAGATGAAACCATTTTACATACGTCTACACATGAAGCTACATGATGGTAGAATGGTTGCGAGGGGAGAAACAGCACATGTAGTTCCAGTGGTGTCCTGAAGATCAAACTGTATCTACCCATTGAAATGTTTCCTTAGCATTTTAGAAGTTATGTATTTTTTTGTTTAAAGATGAAATTTTCAACTAAACTAGTTGACAATTTCAGACTGAGCATGTGAGGAAAATGATCAGCCATAGAGGGCAATTAATTCTTTAGTTATGGTGGCAATGTTTAAAATGACAACTTCCTAATTTTAAAAATGGGCAATTTCAAATAATCCTTTATGGTTCTGATCAGATGTTCCAAGTTCATCGGGCTACTTCTTCTAGTTTATGCATCTTAACAAATGATAGTTAACGGCTACACCGAGTCCTCTTACACACCCTTCACGTCTTTGCTTCTAAGATCAATATAAACAGGATAAAATACATTATTACACAGCTAGTGAAAGTCATAGTCACATAGGAAGCATAGTCACTTGGACCAGCTGTGTAGCTTCTGATGAATGTGGAGAAGGAATTTAGGATTCAACAAGAGCCAATCAGGTGATTGGCAGGAGAGGTGAGGAGCTTCCTAAAGCATGTGTTGTCTTTTGCAATTAGAATGTGAGCTCTTTGTGGGATGGGGGCTTGGTTTGCTATTCTCTGTATCCCCAAGGTTTAGAACAGTGCCTTCCAAATTGTAAGCATTCAATAAATATTTATTGACTGACTGAATCAGGAGACCAGGAGGAGACCAGAAAACCAAGCCATAAGCACGCATTTTTAAACTCAGGGAAACTACCACAAATAATAACTGGGGTGATCAGCATGAAGTGTGCCTTCAGTTGAGCATGGTGTGGGAGTAGGACACCACTTTCTAGGTGAGTGAGACTGAGACCTCATAGCACTGGCACAAGGCCACTGCTGAAGATACTTTGTTGGGTGGAGAAGATCCATGTGAAGGAAATCACCCAAGGCAGTCATCTGGGAATATCTTTTTTAGTCATTTATTCGTTCAACCAAAACTGCTCTCTCCAAAGTTACTAATGATCTCCTCACTGCCAAATTGAATGGCCTTTTCTCAGTCCTCATCCTTCTTGACCTCTGCAGCCTTTGATGCTAGTGATTACCCTCTTCCCCTTTATACTCTCTCTCTTTTCTCTAGGTTTTCTGATTTGCTCTCTTTTCTCTAGGTTTTCTGATTTGCTCTCGCCTAGTTTTCCCCCACCTTGTTGACCACTCCCCTGTCTCCTTTGCTGGATCTTCATCCAGGGAACACTAACTGTAGAAATCTCCCGAATCTCTGTCCTGGCTCTGACCTCTCCTCTGCTCTCCTCCTCTCTTCTCAGTTAAGCATTTGTCCAAGGAGACAGGGCAAAGATCAGGAAGCAAGTCAAGTGGTATGGGATTTCAGCAAGATAACAGGAACCCCAAAGACAAATCCTTGGGCCTTTTGTTATTGTTTTAAGGGTAAGAGCAGAGATGGACTGGCTGTTCCTTTTGAATGAGCACATGCAAACATTTTTTGCTCATAGATCTCTTTTATATGTACCATGTGAGCACATGTGAGGAAATAAAATTAAAAAATAAGGTGAATAAATAATTCAAAGCAAATAAATAACAAATGAGGCAAATAAAATAGATAAAAATAAAATAAATAATAAAAATAAAGTAAATGAAATAAAATTAAAAAAACTCATTTTGTCCAACATTGCAAATGAAAACAAAGAACCCCCTACCAAAAATAGACCAGTCAGAAAAACTTCTCACGTGTGTATGTATTATCAGTGTCTTCTAATGGAGGCATTCCATCTTTTGTTTGTGCATGCACTGTTGTGTACATAATAGTAACAGGTTCTGTCACTGGGTATTTATCTTCATCATAAATCCCTGTAAGAAGCAAAATGAAGAAAGAAAGTGACAGTTAAGGCAAAGCAATTTTAGTTTTTCATCAAAGCCTTATATTAACATGATTGTTAATTTTAACATTTCACTAAATGTATTCCAGGGATCAAGGCACGGGCCTTGGAAAGAGGACAAAGAAGAGGAGGTAAGCTCTATTCTTAGCTCTTTTTGCCTATTGAGAAATGTGTTTATTGCCCCCTGCGTTGCTCTTCACATATTGTATCCCTGTTGGAAGTGCTAGTGCTATTATTTTTTTTCTAATTTTCCAAGTTCATACATTTGCCATTTGCCTCCCTTCCTCCCACATTTAGCTGCTGGCCAATTTGGTCACTTTTTTTTCCTCCTTCATTTCTAGAATTTCTCAAGAATTTCTTTTCTTCAACCCCCACAGGTTATTTTTGTCTCTCATCTCTGTACCCTCATTCTTGTTGTTCCCCCCATTTCTCATCTTGCATAACCTCAGAAAGAGGAGATGAAAAAAATGAAAGGAAAATGTGTGAGTGCCTGCTCACCTGGGCTTTTGGACTTAGCTGTCCTATTTGTAACCTCACTCACCAGGGAAAAACCATATTTCATTTGTGTTGTATTGGGCTGTCTGCCCTGCTTGTTTTAAATGATTAATAATAATAGTTCATTTTTATTGGCTTCTCTTAAAAGAGTTTAGGAAAAGGGAAGATTTTGCAGATATATTACATAAATAGACATTGGTCTGATCTTACAGCTCTAAGTTGCAGAGACAAGAGTATGGCAAAAGAAGGAATTTAATTTCTCTGGATCTGGGATAGACTTGAACCTATGATATAGTAGCTTTAGCTCCTAAGTATCTCCTGTACTATTTTTTCTTTTTCACTGCATGATGAGAATTGTAAAACCTTTTAAAATTGCTTCTCTCTCTGATATTGTTATCATTGATAATTTGTTCTTCTAGTTCTACTCACTTCACTTTACATCAGTTCATAAACTTTTCCCAGCATTTCACAATTTATTTTGTCACAGTAATATTCCCTTACATTCATATACCACAATTTGTTTAATTCTTCCCAAATAGGAGGATAGCCCAATTTCTGACCACCATGAAAAGAACTGCTATAAATTTTTTTGTGTGTGTGCATACAGGTCCTTTCCTCCTTTGGGGCATAGGCCTAGTCGTGGTATAATGGAGGCCAAGTTCATACATGATTATGTAGGTACCTGGGCATAGTTCCAAATTACTTTCAAGAATGACTGGACCAATTCACAGCTCCACCAACAGTGCACTAGTGTGCTCATTTTCTCATAGCCCCTCCAATACTTGTTATTTTTCTCTTTTATTATTTTTGCCAATTTGAACCTTTAAAATGATTTAAATTTAATTCCTCCATTTATTAGCTATTTAGAACACTTTTTCATATGGTTGTTGATAGCCTGGATATATTCCTTTGAAAACTGACTTCATATCTCTTGACCCTTTATCTATTGGAGAATGGCTTTTAGTCTAAAAAAATTTGAATTGGTTCCTTGTATGTCTTGGAAATTAAGACTTCATCGGACAAACTTGCTTCAAAGATTTTCCCCCCAGGTTACCCATTTCCCATTTTATTTTAAGTACATTAGACCCAATGTAAATTCTTAAGGAAACTAGGGACCTTTCATTCACTGATTCCATCAAAAAACATTTATCAAGTGTCCATAATAACCCCAGGAACTGTGTGAGACTTTCTGACAGATATAAAGGTGTCCATAGCCCCTACCCTCTGGGAGTTTTTCATCTAGTAGGAAGCATTTCTTTGCCTCTTACCTCTGTCCTAGCAGATACTGACCATGATGTGGTTCAGACTATTAAGTCGGAGAAGGGAGACAGGTTCCTTAGCTCAACCATGTATCAGGGCAAGCTCTTTGCCCAAGAACGAATAAATATTTTTTTAGACTTGCTAAACATTTTAAAACAAATTGTTTTTTTTTTTCTGTTTCTTATGTTCTCTAGATGATGCTTCTATCCTCCTGCATTCCTTTCCTGACTTCATCTGCTCTTTCATGAGATGGGCATTTTGAATTTAACACATAATCAGTTCCATCAAAACCTAGCATTAGGCAAAAAAAAAGTGTTTTGATATCATTTAGTTCCATAGGAATAAGTTGCTCATTTTGCTTGTTCAGTCATTTTTCAGTTGTGTCTGACTCTTTGTGATCCCACTTGTGGTTTTCTTGGCAAAGATACTGGAATGGTTTGCCATTTCCTTCTCCATCTCATTTTACAGATGAGAAAACTGAGGAAAACAAGATTAAACAACTTGCCCAGGACCACACAGCTAGCAAGGCTGGATTTGATTTCACAAACATGAATCTTCCTGACTTTAGGCCCAGGACTCTATCCATTATATCACCTGTCATTGGATGATTGATTCAGTCATGTTAGTGGAAATTCACAGCTTTATAATGGGATTTAGTTATGAATGAATTTGTTAAACAATTTCAAAAATCTTACTATATGCAAAGCACTGTGCTATATGCATTATATAATACATTAATTATATAATATAATGTTATCATGTGATGATATTGTTCAGGAAAACCTATATATGGTGTTCCTGTAGCTAATTCAATTTAGGTTCTTTGAAATAAGACTTTAAAATAGTCCATCCACGGGACAAATGATGTAATATTTATTGCTATGGAAATAACGACAAAAACGCTGATGTTTTCTTTACTAACTTGCACACTTTATGTGAGTAAATAATTTGTTGGTTGGTATATTTTTGAACTTAATTGCAAGTTTAAAAGAATTTGTGAACTTATGATTTGCTTATAAGATGTGTAGCTAAATTAGTAATCATTACCCTCAAGGCTAATCACTCACAAGATAGTAAAAAAAGGAGGTCAGGAGCCTCATTTAAACTGAGTGTATTAAATACCAACAAAGTTAGTTGAAAAGAGTAGCAAGTTTGCAGCCCTCCTCTTCTAAGGGTTGACATTCGATCTATTATGTTAACATTTGCTCTTTTTTTCTGGGCCTAGGTAGACCAGTCGTGAACTCCAGATATGGCCTCTGAGAATGCCTCTGTGGCATTGCCAGCAGCCGATGTAGATGCAGTATCTTTGAGGCAAGTTAAGAGCAGCCAAACACTGAGGGAAGATGACTGAATTTCTCAATACTGAGCTGCCTATCTGGTGTTCCATCCTTCAAAGATCTAGTCAAGACTTGTTGTGTTGGAGCCTTGAAAGATGTCACATCAATTCAAAGAAAGGTCTTTCTTTGTTGAAACTTTTGCCTAATGACATCTTTATTCATGTGAAAATACAGGATGATTTTCAACTATATGATTATGTTTATGTTCATCAGAAATGTTATTTGACTCTACAGAGTCTGGTTTCAATGAGCCAGCTATGTAATAGATATTAAATAAACATGGAATTTTATACATTCAGAATATTTGGTTTCTTGTTGTGATTTTGATGAACTACATATTCAAGCATTGTTGGTTCATCCTTATTTACAAACTAAACATTTGCTTGTAGCTGAGTAATATAGTGACTAGCTTGTTTTAAGATAAGTCAACTTTTGTTTTCAATGTTTAATGTGAAACTGACAAAAAATTGTTCTTTGAGGGCACATACATATTTCTCTTTCAATAGCATGCATTCTGCTATTTTTAACTTACTGCTGTGAGTTATATAAACTAATAGTTTTATTTCTGTTTTTAATGTGTTTTTTCTAAGATAAATAATTTATAATATTCTAATGAGACTAAGTAGCTCATATTAAAAGACCTATATTATAAGATCTGCTGAAATCTATGGAAAGTGACTTTCTTAAAAGTAATTTTGAGGAAATCATTTTGGGCAAGGTTGATTTTCTAATATGAAATTTGGCAACAGTGAATTTATAAAAATCTCACATTCCTTCCTACTCCACATAAAAAAGAAAGAATTGAAGTCATAATACATTTTTCTTCTATGATCTGTTTACTATAATTGTCTTAATTCTAGTGTCTTCTGTTTTATTTTATCCTGTATATAGCTTGTCATTATTTGCATATTGTCTCCTCCATTAGACTGAGTTCCTTGAGAGTAAGGACTGTCTTTTACCTTTCAGCACCTAGCATAGTGCCTGACACACAGTAGGCACTTAATATTTCTTGATCGGCTGACTATAAAAAGAAACCAAGTGAACAAAGGATATTTTCATTATTTGTATGTGTGAGGTGGCAAGAAATCTAGTTCACAGTTCTTAGGCAATAATCAACAAGTATTTATCCAGCTTCAGCCACGTGGGTGGGGTGATTAGACCCCCTCACCTGTGGGATCTCCTCAATAGAGGAACCTTGTGCTCACTTTAGCACAAAATAGCAGCATATATCCCCCCATCCCTTACGTTTTTTGACTCCACTTTTATCCAGGAATATCTACCTGTAAGGAAACACTCCCCAGACAGCTTTTCCTAGTAAGACGAGGCTGCCTTTGAGCCCCTGATATATGCCCCCAGTTTCCCAGTGTGCACATCTTATAGGTCTATGGAAGACAGTTACAGACTATGTTTACCTCCATTCTTTTATACCTCTGAGCTGCTGTCTCTGAATCCTTCTCTATCACCACTTTCAGCTCTCTGGCATTTTAGCTGGAGGGGAAACAAGACACCGTTCTTCATTTATAGCTTCTGGATCTTTTACCTTTGCCCGTTTGATTGCTCATTGCTTTAAGTTATGGAATGGTTCCTTGGCAGGATTGGTCTTATGCTCTTGATCACAATTTATGCTGTGTAGCAAGCTTCTGAGTCTATTGCCCCAACTCCAGTCAACAATAGGTCCCAGCCCTAGTCTCACTGGCTCATTGTTTGGGTTTGGTGGCTCAGAGTAAATGTAAATAGCAATTGTTTCTGTTTAGGCCAGAAACCCTGAGGGTCTTCCCCTTGCGTATTGATTTTTTTTTCTGAGTAGGTAAAAGAGGACATTTTTGGGGCCTCATTTCTTACCTAGCCTTAATCGCTGAATAGGCACTGCATCAGACCAACTGAGACCTGGGAAAGACTTTAGCTTAAAACGATCAAGGTCTCCCACTGTATCTGGGGTCATAGCCAGTTGTCCTGATATATATCTTGCCACTGGACCCAGATGGCTTCAGAGGAGACAGTGAGGCTGATGACTTTGCACAGCCCTCCTTCACTTAAATACAATTCACTTGCAAGTCAAGTGATGTCCCTGATGCCATAGGTCCTCTTTGAGAATGAAAGACAAACAACAACAACAACAACTTACTTTGGCAGGCCAGGTCCCCAGAGAGCAGCTAAAGTTAACCCTAAGAGCCTAGAGATTTTCTAGCACCGTTGCTCACTGGTGTGTTCTCCATTGATTATCAGCTAAACTTAGTTTTTAGAAAGGGTATTTAATAAGCAAGTTGCAACAGAAATATGTCTCCAAACAGGGGGTGCATCCTCTCTTTCACATACAAAATCCTGGAAAGAACAGGCTGAAACTTGGAAAGCACATGTGACCAAAGGTCACCAATCCTGTGACGTGGTTGGTAGAAGCCCTTTTTTCCTTTCATAGAGTCCTCATGGAGGTCTTGCAGCAGAGTGCTGGAGTCAGCTCTTCCAGAGAGCTGATTGTTGTTTTCAGTGTGAGCATTTACATCTCAGAAAATAGAAAATGCTATAAACCAGAGCTTGATGTATTGTTTTGTTGATTTCTAGACTTAAGAAAGAGAATGCTAACAATAAAGTCCTGCTCACATTCCCGCCTACCCACCCAGATCTTGTTGTTAAACAAATTTTGCCAGCGTGCCTCTGCTTGGGTGTTACTTTCCCCTGGGCCTTTGTAGAGCTCCGAAGCCATCTCTCCCGGTTGCATATTGTTTGTCCTTTTTGTTCTCTCAGCTGTCAATACACAAGCTGCCACCAGCCACTGTTATTCTGAGGAAACTGATACTTTTGTTGTTAGGTACTTCAGAACTTCTGACATTTTGACATTCATAAGGTTACTTTTTGGGTGGCATTGTGGATAGAGTGCTAGACCTGGAGCCAGGAAAACCTGAGTTCAACTCCTGCCTCTAGACACTTACTAGCTCTGAGACCCTGGGAAAGTTACTCAATCCTGTGGCCTTGGTTTCCTCATCTGTAAAATGAGCGGGAGAAGGAAATGGCAAACCACTCCAGTATCTTTGTCAAGACAATCCCAAAAGGGATCGCAAAGAGTTTAAGAATCAGACAGCATTGAAAAAGGACTAAAAGGTTAAGTGGTCAAGGGGGGAAGGAGAGGAAAGAAACTCAGTTCTCCCTCCAAGACAATTTCCTCTCAGGAGCTCTTCACCACTCCATTAGACCAAGACTTGACTCAATGTACTGGAATGTGCTATTTTGAATTGGCTTGCAATGTTTTACATGGTCCCAGAGGTGTATCTGGTTCTTTTATCCAGTCAGAGGAGGATACTATGTGGCATCATCTCTCATCTGAGCAACTTCTTCAAATTGATCAAGGACTTGTTAAAAGCTAATTAGATCCTTGATCTACTGATTGATTGAATTGATGATTGATGCAATTTATTTGTCTGGGCATTTGGGGATTGCATTTAATTAGAGTGAGGGATTTCAACACCTTTAGATACATTCCCCTGTCAATTGGGAGGAGAGGGAGGATACTTTTATTTCATCATACAAGACAAAGTTTTCTTAAAATCGCAGGTTGAAATAGAGTGTTTACACAGGCAGCTGTTCATAGAAATCCCACATGGAATTCCTTAAATAGGGGTGATCACCAGTAGTTACAGGTGAGCTACTCAGACCTTCCATAAGTAAGGGTCAATGTAGCAGCTGTCCCTTAGGGCCTGAATTGGTGATTTTAAGTGCCAATTTGCCCACATATTTTAAGTGGGATTTTTTTTCCAAAACTGCAACAAATATAAAAACAACCTATAGGGTGATATGATTTTCAATATGTTCTAAGGCTTATTAAATACTTTAATTTGATATTCACATTCTCAACCTTTCATCATGGTAGTCCCTATGTCTACCTCTCATTTCCCAAACCCACCGTTCTCACCTTTTGAAATCCTACTCAGCTTTCAAGGGACAGGGATCCAGTGATTTCATTGGTATAAGAATTTCCCCAATGATATTCTTCCAGTGGTTATCTGCAATTTATAATATTAGATCAATAGTTTGAAACTTACATAGAAATAGGAGACACTAATCCATACATAAGGATCCATGTGGGCTCCATATTGATTTAGTTTTAAAATGAATGTTATCTGTTTTATTGTATTTTTATTTATTTTGCTAAGTATTTCTCAATTACATTTTAATCCGGTTTTCAGAACTGTTGAAAGCCTTGTATTTGACACCTCTGTCTTAGAGAGTTGCTTGGGGTATGCAGGGGTTAAGTGATTTGCCCAGAGTCACATAGCCAGGTATGTGTCAAAGGCAGAACTTAAATCCAAATCTTACTAAATTGACCAGCTTTCCATTCACTGTGTAACATTGCCTCTTACTTTACACTATATTATACAATTTTTGTATACTTCAGTGATCTGTGCTTTCATCCAATGTATATCATACATGCTGGCTACCTAAGTAAATGGACTTCATAAGTTACTGTGGCAAAAAAAAAAAAAAGAAGAAAAAAAGCTGTCAGCTGGTGATAAGCCTCTCAGACCTTAACCAAAGGAGTATTCCCATGCTAGATACAGTCCATCCTTGGTCTTTTACTCAAAATTCCAGCAACTTTAATTCTAGCTAATGAAACAAGCTAGGCTTCAGCAATATGTGAACCAGGAATTACCAGAGCAGGCTGGTTTTGGAAGAGGCAAAGGAACTAAAGATAAAATTGACAGTGTTCCCTGGATTATTGAGAAGAAAAAGGAATTCCAGAAAAACGTCTGCTTCTGTTTTGACTACACTAAAGCCTTTGTGTGGATCACAAAACATGCGAGACTTCAAAGAGATCGAAGTACCAGATCATCTTGTTAATTCCTGGTTCACATATTGCTGAAGCCTAGCTTGTAGAATCTTGAGTATAACCTTGCTGACTCGTGAATTGAGTGCAATTGTTTGGTAATTTGAACATTTGTTGGCATCGCCCTTCTTTAGGATTGGGACATAAACTACCTTTTCCAATCCATTGGCCACTGTTGAGTTTTTCAAATTTTGCTGGCATATTAAGTGCAATACTTCAACTGCATCATTTTTTTTTTTTTAGAATTTTAAATAGCTCAGCTGGAATCCCATCACCTCCACTAGTCTTATTGTTAGCAATGCTTCCTAAGGTCTACTTGACTTCATTCTCCAAGGTGTCTGGCTCTAGATAAGCAACCATAGCCCTTGGTTATCAGTAATGTTAGGATCTTCCTTGTATAGGTCTTTTGTGTATTCTTGCCACCTCTTCTTAATCTCTTCTGCTTCTCTTAAGTCCTCTATTCCTCACATAAGACACCTAATATCCAATTTCCAAGAATTTTCATTTGCTTTCCCCCATGCCTGAATATTCTCCCTCTTTATCTTTCCCTCCTCACTCCTCTGGCTTCCTTCAAGTCTCAGCCAAAATCTAACCTTCTATTGGAAGCCTTTCCCATCCCCTTTAATCCAATCCAATCCAATAAATATTTATTAAATGACTACTAAGTGCCAGTTACTGTGCTAAACAGTGAGGATACAATTAATAAAAAGAAATAATACAGCAAATGTTGGCAATTTGGTCTCTAGTTCCTCTGCCTCTTTGAAAAGCAGCCTGCTTTTCTAGTAATTCTCTGTTTACATATTGCTAAAGCCTAGCTTGTAGAATCTTAAGTCTTTCTGGCATGTGAAATGAGTGAAATTGTTTAGTGTCCCATTTCTATGTTAAGAACTGAAAATACGAAGAAAGGCAAGAGAGATTGCCCCTGCCCTCAAGGAGCTTATGGTCTAATAGAAGGCAAGAACATATAAAATGAGGCAGGAAAGGTGTGGAGTGAGGTGAGGAGCAGGGAGGGGGGATGGGGGGTGGGAGAGGGTGAGGGGATAGGGGTAACTTGGCCTTGGGAGAGTATCTTGTTCTGTGGGGTTGAAACCAGGCAGAGTAGCAGATGCAGATGCAGTGTCTTTTCTTTGTTGATTATCTCCAATTTATCCTGTATATAGATGGTACATAGTTTGCACATTATCTTCCCAATTAAACTGTGAGTTCTTTAAGAGCAAGGACTTTCTTCTGCCTTTCTTGGTATCTTTAGTTCTTAGTGTAGGGATGGCACACAGTAGGTCAATGCTTCTTGATTGATTGACTTCATTATCAGAGAAGTGATGAGGCTGAAAAATGTAATCTAATCATCCATGTGATTTGCCCACAAACAGGACCTATGTCAAATGGGCCACCTGATAGCTAACTGAATGGGGGCCATGTTTAGTACCATTCCAGATAGTGCCTAATAGTGTTGACACAAAAGGATTGCTATTGGGTCCTACTATTCTTTATCATGATCAGGAGCAAAGCAACTGGGTGTTTTAATATCAACGGATGAGGGACAGAAGTACCTCTGTACCTCACAGTCAATATACGTGTTTGTATGTATGTATTTATACATATATATATATACATATACACATTTTGTGGTACTTGAAATTAGCTTCATCTCAGTCACATAAAGCAATGCAGTGTGGTATGATGGATTTTGAGTCAGAGGACCTGGGTTCATCTTCTGTTTCACAAAGTCAATAAACATTTACTAAGTGCCTGTTGTCTGCCAAGCACTGTACTGAGTGCTGGGGTTACAAAAAAAAAGGGGGAAAGACAATCCCTACCTTCAAGGAGCTCACAACTGAATGGGAGAAGACAACTCATACAAAGAGAGGGAAGGGAGGATGATGAAAGTACAGAGAGTGAAGTTGGATGGAAAGTGGTAAGATGACTGCCCTGAGCCTCCTCCTTAAATAAAGGATCTGGAAGGAGCTCCCCACTGCTCACTTTCCACCCTCTACATTCAGAGGAAGAAAGAGGCCTCAGAGTCAGGGAGCGCTGAGTTTCAAAGTTGATGTGATCTTATAGGATGATGAGATTTAAGGACATGATGAATGTCCATTGTCACTGCTTGTTTGACTTTGAGCAAGTCACAACTTCTCTAGTCCTCAATTTCTTCTTCTGTAAAATGAAAGGGTTAGATGGTTTCTAGTTCAAATCTATCATGCTAGACTTCATCCTGCGTGTGAGTGTGTTACACACACACACACACACACACACATACACACACACACATATATACATACATATATGTATGTATTTATTGGGACAACTAGGTGGTACGGTAGACTGGAGTCAGGAAGATCTGAGTTCAAATATGGCCTCAGACACTTGCTAGTTGTATGATCCTGGACAAGTCACTTAACCCCTACTTACCTCAGTTCCTCATTTGTGAAATGGGGACACACTGAAGAAGGAAATGGTAAATCACTCCAGTATCCTTGCCAAGAAAACCCACGGACAAAAGTCTATGGGGTCACATAGAGTTGGACACTATTAAAATACTGAACATGTATATATGTTGTATGTATATATGTATATGTGACTTTTGTTCTTCATTTAAGTAAATGGCCATCATGGATTACTGTGCCCCAAAACCACCATTAGCTGGTGACTTATCAATGGTGGTAAATCACTTAGACATAGCGAAAGTGGAATTTACATAAGTTAACAGTGCATTAAAAGCAACAATGGAAGGGCTTGGATTTAGGCTTAGAGACTTTTATCTCCATGATTTCTAAGGTTCCTTCCAGCTCTATGGAACCTATTCCTTAGAGCAGAAATTATCTCTGGACACAAAGTCTTGTTAATGGTTTGGTTTTCAGTGGATATAACAAAATATTTCTTTGGAAAAGTCTCAGAATGGAAGACAGCACAATCTCCCAGGTCTTGAAATCATAATGGTAGTAATAGCCACACTTTAAAGTTTGCAAAGCACTTTATAAGTATCATATCATTTTATATTTGCAACAACTCTGGGACGTAGATACTTTTTTATCTCTATTTTACGAATGCAGAAACAGAAGCAGACTGAGGTAAAGTGACTTGCCCAGGATCACACATTAGTTGTCCAAGGCTGTAGTTGAACTCAAGTTGACTCCAGGTCCAGTGCTTTAACCATCTACCCACTAGCTGCCTTTCCAGATCTTCCTTCATCTTAGAACCTTCCCTCTGAGATTATCTCCAATTTATCCTTGATAAATCTTGTTTGTATATAGCTGTCTGCATGTTGTCTTCTGCATTTGACTGTGAGCTCTTTGGGAGTGGGGGCGGTTCTTTGCCTTTCTCTGTATCCCTAGTGCCCAGCCTGGCATATGGTAGGTGCTTGATAAATACTTATTTACTTAACTTGAAATAGCAATAATAGCCATAACTACTTTTATTTATAAATATTTCCTTCCCTTTCCTCAGCCAGAGGTCATAAATGACTAGATAGGCTAGCATGGACAGCCAGTCCACTGACTCACAACCAGTGACAGTTGTTCCTGATGTGTCACTGGAGGACTGCCTCTTTTTCTAAGAATGGTCAGTCTGACCAAAAAAGCAACCATCTGGTTGGTCATTGTGCTCTTCCTTGAATAGCACTAGAGCCTCTACTTTGAAGCCACCCAGCCTGTCAGCTTGTCCCTTTTGACTAACATCAATGTGTGTGATATTGATAGTTTCTAAGAATTCTCTATATTTTCTACTTATTCCCATTCTATGAATGCCTACATTAAAATAATAACAAAATGAAAGATCTCCATAGCTAATGGGAAGCATTATGTTAATCCCTTACCTTGCCATCCAAACTTTGTCAGTCATTGGAAAGTAGTGCTTCGAATTATTTTTCAAGTAAATGTCTTATACTTTGGACATTTAATTAGGCCCCAGAAAAAAAAGGTAAATTTTTAATACCATTTTGGCTATGCAAAACACTCATGAATATTTCCACCATATTAGGTAATTCTATATCAATATGCTTGTGATTCCAAGTGGTTTGGCAGCATTTCAACAAAATGTAACCATCAGTCAGTGTTAGCGCCTTGTAGGACGTATTGTTCCCTGTGTGCTCTAAAGCAATCAAACGATTCGGCAAATGTTCTTCAAAGAATACATCTCGAATGTTACTTCATTAAACATCTCCTTGGCATTCATTCTATTTTCCACTTTGAATTGCTGCATTTAGTTTTGTAATGACCTTCTATAGCAGGGAGGTTTTGCTAACTCTTTGATCTTCTGGCTTTGGGACGAAAACAAAGAAGACAGAAATGAGCGCTTTGTACACTGCTTTATATTGGAGACCAGGAGGGGGGAAAAGGAAAATATGTTTTCATCAAAAAGATTAGACTTTAAGTCTTTGCTTCTCTCCTCCCTTTAAACAAAATGCTTATCAATGTTAGACATGTGTTTGTTTTAGTATCTTCTACACAACACAGGCTTTGTTTTACTCTAGTCTAACTGCAGTTGCTGGGGTTAGTTTGGAAAAATTTCTCTGTGGGTTTTTATTTGAAGTCTTTTCTCTCTTCTGTTTTCCTCTAACCTTTGATGCACTCTGGAGAAATCTGCTATCATATTTAAGGGATGGTGGGCAGTCCTGCCATGTTGTCTAATTATGCTTTCTTTTGAATTATGTATGTTGTTGTCAAAGGCAAGGGGTTGGGGTGGGTAAGGATTAGTTTAGTCATTTTTCAGTCCTTTCTGACTTTCTGACTTCTTTTTTGTCAAAAGGTTTTCCTGGCAAAGGTACCAGAGTGGTTTGCCATTTCCTTTTCCAGCTCATTTTACAGATGATGAACTGAGGCAAACAGGGTTAAGTGACTTGCCCAGGATCACATAGCTAGGAAGTGTCCAAGGCCAGATTTGATCTCAGAAAGAGTCTTTCTGACTCCAGGCCTAGCACTCTATCCACTGCTCTATCTCGCTGCCTGGTAAGGGTTAAGGGAGCTACCAATCAGTTAACATAGTCTACCACAGTGTTGAGAAAAAGACTGAGAATTCTTTGTGCCCCAAAGCTAGCCCCATACTTCCCTGTGTCATGGTGAGCCGATCAGAATCTGACCTTCAAATTGAGTTTGTCCAATTCACTGCAGGTTGTCGCTCTGCTGTATAATTAGCAAGTCATGTACCTTGTGAAGTTCCAGTCTTATAACTCTAGTACACAGGTAAGCCATTGCCATTGGAACCTAATAAACTTGTCATTATTGTTAAATATTCCTAGAAACCCTTATTTATCAAACAGAACACTGAATTTGGAATCAGGAAGACCTCACTTCAAATCCTGCCTTAGATACTTACCAGTTGTGTGACCCTGGACAAGTCATAGTGTTTTTATTCCCAGGTCTTTAGATCAACATAGTTGGTTATTTCAAACTTTTTTGTTCCCAGGGCCTTGAAACTTGGACCTCTTCCTTTCTGCTTTAGTGGTAAAGGTCCTAGTACTTTTTTGGGGATGCTTTTAGCACAACATCAGAAAATAAGTTTACTTACCTGGTGGTATTACAACTAAATGAAATGTGAAAACCATTGCCTTTCAAAAAAACCAGTTTGTCTCATTTGGGCTATAAGCTGGAGGACGATGAGATTCTTCTTTGCTTGAATCTGTTAACACCAATCACTTTAGTATTGGTTTTGTAACCATGTCATTCCATGGGCCTCACATCATAGATGAAGAAATTGAGTTATAGGTTATTTACTCTCAGTAACAGAGTTAAAATTAGCACTTACAACTTTTCATTTTCAGCTGGTCTTAATTTGCCTTTCTGGGACAGACAATTGGCTAATATCATATATATCTTTCAAAATGGAAGGTAACTTTAAATGTGGAATAAATATCATATTGGAAAAGGAAACATTCCATTATTATTGCTATTTTTTCCAAGTACCTATGTCATCTGAAAGAATAGAGGTAACCAGTTTGGCAAATACTCCCTTATAACCTTATTCCAAGACTTTCAGTTGTTTCCCAACTCTGATAACACTCATTCTTCACGTTGTTTTATGCTTGTTGTTTTATGTTTTATGCTTGTTTTATGCCATTTTTTAGATTATAAGCTCCCTAAGTTGAAAATGTATCTTATTTATGGTCTAGAATATGTTCTATAAATATTTTGTAGCAATATTAATAATTTTAAATTGCTAAAATGTTTATCTGCTTTGTTGGAAAATTTAAAATTATACATCAATAAATAACTTGGAAATGATGTCAGTCTGCCAATTTGGAGAAGAAAATTATTCAAGACTATCACACCAATTTAATATGTTTCTAAGAATTTTATTTAAATATTTTTTCATAAAATTAAAATGAGTAATAAAGAAATTAATGCTTACATAATATGAATTATTTAAGCTTTGGCTAGACAGTGAGAAGCCAATCATAAATCAAGAACAAACTGAAGGTATTAGAGTTCCATGCCATTGTCACAGAGATTTCAGAAATACTGACACTTGTGGCATTAAAGGACTAATTATTTATGTAAATGGGCCTTACTTACTTTGTGTATTCCCAGATCACCTAACATGGAAGTGCCCTTCTCTCCTTCTCTATGTTCCCCTATCAGGCAGGTGGGAGCAGCCTCCTTTGACTAGCTGTGTAGCCAGAACAGGCTTTAGAACTGGATGAACTGGGGAAGTCTTGACTTTTTCATGTACTGTCTTTCCTGCTTCAGCCAGAGAGCAAAGATCACATACAGTACATCCCCGGTCTCTTTTTAGGCCCTGTTGTTCTGAGAAAATTCATTGAGGTATTTTTTTCCATTCTATTTAATTTGTCTTTGTTCGTCTCTAGGCACTAATCCCCACTAGACACAGGAGTTGGAGCCATGACTATCTTGAAGCCAGGATTCCAGGTGGGATGTTGCTGCCAGCCAGCACAGAAGAAAAGACCTAAGAAGCCAGATACCTGAGACTTGAGGCCAAAAGCTATGGACTTGGAATGGAGACTGTACTCAATAGGAACTGAGCTAAGCTATGGACCTAATCTCCTTCCTCTCCCAAGACACTGAGGTGGTTTGGGTCAGGGAGGGATTTTGTTTTCCAAATGTTGTAGAGTATAATTGTATATTCTTTATTATACCTTTGAAATAAATATCCTTTTGTAAAAAATTAATCTGGCTATTAGTACTTAACCACAATTGTGGGGATCCAACTCTACAATCCACTATTGGTGAGGTTGGAGCCAATGACAGTATCTATAAACACCAAACCTCCTTAAGAGCACCAGAGAACCCTGGGGAATAAGGAAAATATAGCATACCTAGCCTTCAGGGAGCAGGGGCCAGCATAGTCAATGTTACATTTAAAATATTCATAAATAAGTTGAAAATTACTAAAAAACAATCTATTCTTTCTAATTTCTGCTTTACTTTAGAAGTAAGGAGATCTTGTAATTAAAAAAAAGCACAACTTAAATCAACATTGGAAACATTTATTTAATGAGAATAGTTTCAAATTGATATCATATTGTTTAATTTTTTTTCTCTAGGAATTTCAAAATGCATACCATAGAACACAACAAATATTAGTAAGTGTCCATTGTGTGCCATGCACTGTTCTTTCAAGGTCCTTGCCCTCAAAAAGCTTATCATCTTATGGCATAAATACCAATGACTGCAACATACAATATTATATGTTAGCTCTGGACCATATATGAAAGGGAATAATGCAAGAAGTGGTGGAAAGACAGGGATCCTTTAATACCAACCAGAGGAGTGTTACTTAACAAACAATAGAGAACTACTGAAGGTTTTTTGAGCACAGACATGACTTGACCAGATCCACAGAAAGAAAAAAAATTTATCTGGAAGTGATATAAATGACAGATTGGAGAAGAGGTAAAAGATGAAGATGAAAACACTTGTAAAGAATCTATTACAATAGTTCAAGTGGGTAGTATCATCAGAAAATATATCTCAGTCATCTTTAGAGTATTGTGAAGTGAGAATATATTTCCATGAAGATTATCTAAGAATTGGCTAATAAATTTTTATTCTTATAGTTAATGTCCAATAGTTGGAAAATAAGTAGGGAAATGAATTCCAGACACACCCGTCTCCCAAGAAAATATTCAATCACTTGACTGACCAACCAAACGAGGGGTTATTACCTCAGCATGATAAATTGTATTGGAAACATTCATCATATAGTAAGTTTCTAATCTCACTACAGACATACTATAGGAGGTGCTTGGCACAAAGAGAATTCACAATCAATTGATTCTTGAAGTGTCTGAAGATCAACCAGGTTTAGCCAAAGTATCTGAAGTTGAGTGAAGACCTACTCAAATAAGACCATGGTTATTCCCAATATGAGGTATCCAGAAGGGAACAGAGTGACTCTAACCCTTGTCCTAGACTTTTGCCAATCTTCAGGCAATGAGGAAATGAGAAATCCATAGGGCACTGTGGAAGAGGTCAGAAGATGACAGTGATTTGGTGAAGGTTAGCACTGAGGTGAACGGAGTAAAAGGGGAATAGAAGGGGATGGCTAAGGTCTAAAAAGAATCTTTGAATGTTTATACCAGTGATTCTGTTTAGCTTGGAATCTTTGGGACCCTTCAGGATCACTAAAGACCAACTGTTCACTGAGCCAGTGAAAAACCAAAGGGTTCAGATAGAGCTATACCAGTTATGGGCATGAAATAAGCTGGACAGCAACTTTATGTCCACATCCTGAGTCTAATTCCATAGAATCACCATTACTGAAAAGCCATTTACTCAATACATCCTAGCATCTCACCTAAAAGCCTGTTTTCTATTTAAATCATACTTTGATTATTTTACATGTTACATTTATGCTTGGCAGTTGTATATCCCAAGATGGCTCATCATCTGATATGTGTTTATCAAAGGAGTAATGGTAGAAAAATATTTGGGACCCCTAAAAGGAAAGGCTCATATATCAGATGAATAAATTGTTCATTAGAATGATTTGAGGTCTTCCTGATAGTAACAGAGCCAGCCTGCAATCATTTATTTCACTTTCTGCAGATGAACTGAGCCTTGTATATAGCAGCCTTCCATATAATTATGAACAATTTTACAGGGTCACAAAAAGAATGCTTGCCAATCCTCTGTCCTCTCTTCCCAGATTTTCCAAGCTATAGATCTTTGGCTACACAGAGAATAAAATCAATTCAATTAACATCCTTTGCTATGATGCTGTCATGAATTGTTAGTGCTCCCTTTTTTCCCTACCCACTGCCCTACCATTTAGACTTGGGCAGGTGGCCATCTATCAGGCTCTGTAGACATTCACATGGTTAACAGTAGCAAAAACAGTTTGCTGCTCTGTAGACTTGAATCTTTCACATCTCTCAGAGAAAATCATCTTCCCAACTATCTCATATAATTTCACTATTATTTGATAATTTTGAAAGTAAAATCATAGCATGTATTTTTTTACATTTATGACAAATTTTTCTTTGTTAAACATCTTCTTTCTCTTATCACATGACTATAAAAAGGCATGTTAATAGCCAGAGGTAAAATAAGAGCTTCCAAAAGTAAAATCTTAGGAAATAAATAAGAGAAACAATTTTGCATCATATAGTGATTATTGTTGGCTGCAACTGTTCAATTTGGGAATAATTATGTCCTCAAATTCATCTGTAATGATTGACAAGAACCATCTGGACTTTTCTTTTTTTTCATATGTTTCATAGGTTTCATCTTTAAAATTGGAGATATTTATCCTTCAATGTGCCTTGTTAAGAAGAAGCCATGTTGCATTTAAAAAATCATCATCTGGAGGGGGAAAAAGCATTTTAACCTTTATTATACTGCAAGAAAGGCAAATAATGTGAATTACACTGTTCTTTAGAGTCTAAGCAGTGATTCAAAGCTGCGATTATCTCCAAGTCTGCTTGATCTCAACATTTTAATCATTCTCTTTTTTTAACATAAAATTGAGGGAAACACCTAAATGATGATGTTAAGTTTATGGATATTTTTGTGGTAGCTCCCTCCCATCACATTCCCTTTCCCAAATTAAGAAAAACAAAACAATTTTGCAATCAGTCTCCAATTTATGAACAGTTTATGTCCCAAAATTAATTTGTAAATTGGTTGTTCAGAAAACAAAGTGCATTTTCACATAGAAACAATATTATGTTCTTAGTTGCTTAAGTCCCAGGCCAGCTCACAGAAGCAAATTTAATGCACAATGTAACTGGAGTACAGTTAATAACATTACAGAACCCAACTACCACATGCAACAATATTTTTACTGGAATGTATTTTTTAGACTTTCAATTTGGGGTGGCAAGAGAAATTCAGGCTACCCCCCCTGTCTTCCCTACAGCAGGATCCAGGTTTCCTCCTACTCCTGCTTTGCTAGTGATAGGAATGGGAACTCCTCCCATCTCTAAGTCACTTATGGTGGTTTTTATAGCCTCAGGGTCTTTTTATACTCAGAGCTAGTGTAGGGGAGTTTGGAAAGATAAGCAAAGGCTTTTTAGATCGTTGGAGTTGAGAAGTTATAGGGTAGCCAGGGCCTCCTGTTGATGTAATATCTCCTCTGCTCACTCCACCTTGTGACAATTCTCATCCAGGTCCTCATTACTCCCTTTTCAACCCTTCTCCTCTGCCCACAACCTCAGCTATCCAACTTGGAATCACTAGCCCATTGTTAGCAAACCCTCTTCATTTTTCTTCTCTTCTCCTTGTATTACCTGCACCTCCTCAAATGAATTCAAATATATTTAACTTCAATGACCTACTCTCTCACTCTACATTTGCTACACACAGAGATCGTCACATCCTTGACCTTGCATCACCCACAATTGTTTTACTTCCATGTCCATGAACTCTAAAATTCTTTCATCTGATCACAATCTTTCATTAGCCCATCTTTTCCTGTGCCTTACAACCCCCATATTTCATCTTCATCATGACCTCCAATCCCTTTACTCCATGATTCTTTCTCGGACCATCATTGCTTCATTGACTACAGTCTCCCTTCAGTATTTTGAACCATTAGTGAGCCAACTCAGATTCTCTTGACCCATTGTCCCATCACTGATAAAGTTTTGCCAAACCCTGATGCTGAATTATGTCTACCATTTGCCTCCTTTGCTTCAATGTGCTTCAAGAATTCACAAAATTCTGTGAATTCAGTCCACTACAAATTAATGTTATCTAATTAATTGGGCTTTTACTGAACTAAGCAAACATTCTATTCCTCTCTTTGATTTGCTATCCCACTCTCCACAGTAGCTGTTTCAAACTTCACCTTTTCTCAATCCTCCCAAAGTCCCCTCTCTTTCTACTCTCTAGGCCATGGTCCTCATCTCCTACTACAATAAAAAAAATTAAGACCATTCTCAGAGATCTGCCTTCTTTTCATGCCTCCTCCCACCCGGGCACAAAGATTATATTCAAATATCTCCACTTTCACACAGATAAAGAGGTAATCTTTTCATTTGCCAAGGCAAACCCCTCTATGTTCACCCTTGATTCCCTCCTGCCTTCTGCAGCAAATTATTCCCACTATCATCCCCATTTTCTCCCTTATATTCTCTCAATGTTTTGACTCCTTCCCTACTGTATACAAATGCACCCATGTCTCTCCCACTCCTAAAATAACTCTCATTTGATCTCACAATTCCTATTAAGTATATCACTATAGTTCTACATCACTTCTCCATTTTGTGGCTAAATTCCATGAGAAAATTGGTGCCTTCACTTGTTCTCTTATCATTAGCTTTTAAACCCTCTGTATTTAGGCTTCTGACTTCATCATTCAACTGAAATAGTCTTTTCCAAAGTTACTACAATGGCTTTTTTTAAAGTCTCCACCTTTCTTGACTTCTCTGTAGCAATTGACACCATTTATCACCATCTCTTTCTAGATACTCTCTCTTCTCTGGGTTTTTGTGACACTGCTCTTCACTGGTTCACCTCTTATGTGTCTGACCATTCTTTAGTCCCCTTTGCTGATTACGTCACAATGGTGAATCTGGGTGTGCCCCATGGCTTTGTCCTGGGTCCTCTTCTCTTTTTACTCTATACTACCTCCCCTGGTAATGTCATTAGCAACTTGGGTTCAATTATCTCAAAGTAGATGATTCCCATTTTTATATATACCCAGCTCAAAACTCTCCACTGAACTACAGTCATATATTTCCAACTTCTTGGACATCTTTAACATGTCCCATAGGCATCTCAACATCACTGTGGCCAGTACAGAACTCATTATCTTTCCCTGAAAATTATTCACTTCTAAACTTTCCTACTCCTCTCAAAGGCACCATCCTCCCAGTCATCCAGTCTTGTAACCATGGTGCCGTCTTAGAATTTTCACTTTCCTTATATTTTCATGCCATTGTCAAATTTTGTTTTTTCCTACTTTTGCAGTATCTCTCTTATTAGCTTGCTTCTTTCTACTCATGTAGTCACAATTTTAGAGCCCTCATTCTCAACTGGATTATTACAATAGCCTTCTACCTGTTTTCCTTCCTCAGAGGTCTTTTTCCACTCCAAGCCATTTCTCATTCAGCTGCCACAAGATGATTTTTTTAAAAAGCAAAAGTTTAAACATGTCACTTCTGCTCAGTGAACTCTGGTGGCTCTCTAATACATCCTAGATCAAATATAAAATCTTCTGTTTGTCATCAAAAGCTCTTCAGAACCTAGCTCCTTCCTACCTTTCCAGATTTCTCATACCTTCCTCTCTTCCACATATTATAATCCAATGACATTGCCATATTTACAATTTCTTAAAAATAGCATCATGCCTCTTTTGTATGTGTGTGTGTGTCTTTGTACTTGCTGTTTCCCATGCCTGAAATCCTCTGCCCTTTCATCTCTACATCAACCTTATCTCATATTCACCCTTTTCACACATGCGATGTTCCTGCAAAACTTTATCACTATCTCTTGTTCTCATTTTGTCCTTTTCATCTCCCATGTCTTTGCTACATTTTCCCTGATGCCTATAATAGACTCTCTCCCCATTCAACCAATCTTTTTCATCCTTTAAGACCCAAGCAAGTACCACCTTGTGTTTGAAGTCTTTCCTGATTCTATCACCTGTATTTGACTTTTCCTCTTTGAAATTTCTCATAAAGTCTTATCTCTATCTCTCCTTTGTATTCATCACCTTCCTTCTTCTATCAGCTAATAATTGTGCTTTGAAATCAACTGAATCCTGAAATTCCCAGAGATTGGTCTTCTTTGTTTTCCTCTTCCAGCTTACTATGTGTTATTTTTGAGCAGGGTTTTTTCTCCTCCCCTAATCCACTATGGGATATAGTTCTCTCCTGGTAACTTCTCCCAAATCCTGCTATCCCTCAAGCAAGCAAATAGCACCTCTGAATTGTTCTAGTCTTGTTTACTACCGGGAAGAGTTGGGGAACAAACAAAACTCCTACTTACATACTTTAACCTGCTGTTTTATTTTGTTTTACTTCAAGCCTAAAGTTTTACTTGTTATTCTGCAACCTGACTGTGCATGGGTTAATACTGAGAAGAGCAACATGTTTGGGGAAGAGAAAGCTTCCCAGACAGCAATAGCGAGAAGAGAGGATAATTAATTAAAGGAGTGGGGACAGTCCTATGGCAGACATTCCTGGGAGGTTGTTTTGATATAAGTCAGAGTTTGCTTGTATTTGCTTCTATACTTACAAAGGAAAGAGTAGGAATATTTTGGATTGTTATTTTTGTAGGTATAACAATTTAAGTGCAGATTTTCTCTATAAAAATTCTTACATTAATTTGGTGTTGATATACCAAGAAGAAATAGCTGATGGCTAAGACCAGAAAAAAAAATGATGGGAATTTCAAGTCAGGAATATGATTCTGATTTTGAGTTTGACACATTTTCAGTCCCACAAATCTTTCTTTTGCCTCAAAGGATCACAGATCTAGAATTGGAAGGGATTTAAAAGGTCATCTGGCCAAACTCTTTCCTTTTTCAGATGAGGCATCTATAGCTGATTTAGGTTAAATGACTTGTCCAAGGTCACAGAAGCTGTAAGTGTCAGAGGCAGGAAGTGAACCATTGTCCTCTGACTCCAGAGGGACTATTCCATCTGCTCAACTTATGGAAGGACATTAAGAAGAGTTTTTCAGGATGGGGAGACATCAATAGATTGAAATCTGCATCATTGGAAGGACTATCCAAATCAAGGAGAACACAGATCCCTGAGTCTATGAAACAGAAATTTAACTTGTCTAATTGCTCATTTTAATAGCTAAAGTAGTTATAGGAAATTAAGAGAGTTTCTTCCTTTTAGACAACACCAAAAAGAATGAGAGAATGGAAAACAAATCACACATATTACTTACAAACAAGAATATGAATAATCAAAACTCTTAACAGGAAAACATTTCAAGAAGGTATAACAAAACAAAATCCATCAATCAGTAGTTTACAGGAAACACATTTGATATAAAAGGATAAAACTAAGTTAAAATGTAGAGGTTAGTCTAAAATATTATGCAACTAGTTCAAAGTCCAAAGAAGCAGGGATGACAATAATAATACCTGATAAAGTAGAGTACAGTTTTAAAAAATTGAGACTACATAATGATAAAATGAGAAATAAACAAATACTTAACATTCTCAATTTACATGCACCAAACAATCTGACAGTTAAATTCATAAAGTAAATATTATTATAATATAAGAAGAAGCAGACAAAGCTATAATGTTAGTTAGTCCATTATCAGAATGCAACAAAGCAGGACAAGATTAACTCTTGTTAACTTTACCAAACAAATATTCCTATCTTTAATAATAATAAAAAAACTAATGAATTTACCCAGTTGGTGCTGTACCAAGTAACCTTGGACTTAATTTTCTATTATTAAAAGAGAAAATGATAGCTAAGGGATAGGAATAACATGTTATTTAGTATTCCTGAATAGCCTCAATGTCTTTTATTATGGCCTATCATATTGTGGGCATATGATGAATGTTAATTGATTAGGCTTATGATATTATAAACTTTTTGAGGGGCAACATCTTTGCTCCTTTTCGTTTTGTGTCTCCTATATCCAACACAACAACTGGCAGTTGTTCAATTATGTTAAATTGAATTAAGTATAGATGTTATTACATATAGAGAAACTGCAGCACAAAGCAGTTGACCAATTTTCTAAGTATCATAATGAAAAATATTGAAGTAGAAATAAAACCTCGCTTCCAAACTGTGAAAGTGCACAAACAATTTTTTGGAACAATCTCATTCCTTCTTTGAGTCAATTTTGTTCCTAATAGCTGCAGATTTTTTTACTCATGGGGAGGGAAGAGATGAGACTTCTAGAATGGGGTTGGGCAAAATGAAACGGAAAAGAAAGAGAGTAAAAAATATGATAGGAAGAAGTTTCCTTTTGAGCTAAAAGGCTAGCTGGATGGCTGTAGAATCTAGTCAACCATAAGGCATAAAGTTGGTATGGTATAAATTTAATATAGCCAGACTTGGAGTAATAACATCTTGCTTTCAATCAAAATAATAATTTTAAATACGTGAGAATGTGTCTCATAACTATAGTGCTTAAATAAAATTGATAGGTATAAGATTTCTTAAAAATTTCAAACAATATCACATAAGACTATATTCTCTTCATATTATAAAACTGATAGTGGATTATAGAAATTTATAGAAATTTAGAGGAATTACTTTGTGTAAATTACATTCTAAAATATTTTGTATATGATATATTCAATTAGATCATTACTCCTTTGTCATGTTGTTTCTTATTTAACACTGTTAGTCACGAATACTGCTTCCTGCATATGTATTCAACTCGGCTATTTTTATGTATTTGCAAGAATGAAGAATGAAAAAGCACACTACTTGTTAACTATTTATAGTATTTGCAATATACGGCAAAATGATACCAAAATTGAGAATAGACTTGAGCAAAAGCACTATGCTTATGATTTAAGAAATCATCAATTATAATGTCTTTGAAATCAATAAATGTATCATTAGAAGACCAGTACAGTAAGATATGCTTTAGAGCTAGTTGAGGGTCATCTGAACTTCTGCCTGAATAGTCATAGGGAGGCTCTTTTACAAAGCATCTGTAACTGTATTCTGGTGGTGATGGATATGCAATTCTAAAAACTGATACCAGTATTGTGTCTCCAAATGGAGAGTAAATGCAACTGGAATATTTTTCATAATGTTGATATTGTAGTAGTGCTGGCATCATTATCCAATGGTCATATTAATCTAAAAATGCAGTGTATTTGTACTATCTGTATAATGCAGAAGTATTCAAGAATGTGATAATGTACAACTTAGTTTCAGTATTTATTATCAGATTATCTATAATGTGCATCAGGCATAAAGAATCTGATTTTCGAAAACAACATGCACTTTGTTTTCTAATATCCTTCTATACAATATGCTGGATGTGACTTCAGAGAATTCTCTATATTTCTAGTGTCTATGTAAAACCTCCATGCAGCTAGCCAATGAAATCAAAGGAAAAGCTGTAAACAGCTGGTTTATATAGCTTTCTCAAAAGACTCGTGTATGAGCTATAATATGTGGAAATTTGTATTAGGTTTTGAGAAAGAAAAATGGAAGTTCCTACAGCTGTGTGTCAAGAAATTAATTCCAAGAAAAAGAAATAATATTTCCTTTCTTAAAAGATAGCAACAAAATACGTGTTCTTGGTTTGGAGACGTTTCTTGATTTTGTGTTATTGGGCATGAAATATACCTGCCCTGAAGAGCAATATCACCTAATATGAAATTATTAACCTATTTCATAACTCTAATATAGGAACATCCCCACTCACAATGTTCTAGTTTATAAAGATAATTGACTGTTGTGGAACCCTTGAAGGTAGGAAAGAAAGATTTTATAGACTTGCAGGAATACATTTTTGAGTTTGTTTTTTGAGTTGTAATATTTTAGCATTCATGAAAACTGGTGTTGAAGCTATCCTAAAAAGAGAAATTCTTTCTTCCTAGGATAGAAAAAGTACAAGGCTTATTTTCAAATATAGTAAAATCCATTAGAAAAGTGCCTGGTCACTCCACAAATACAGTTATTCTATGGATGAAATCAGGTCACCAGTGTTTGTAGCAACTCTTTCTGTGACAGCAGCCCTTTTTACAAAGGTGTAATTCTGGTTCCCATAAAACCCAATATAATGGCATTTTCTCTTATATTGTTTTTAGTTAGAAAACAGTCTAAATTCTATTTCTTTTTTACAATTTTTGAATCCATCTAAAATGTGCAGTATTTTTTTATTAAACTTTAAGATATATTTTATAATAAAAATAGTAAAAAATTACTTAATTTTACTTTGGGGGCACAAAATCATAATGTGCTGTAGTTAATTATTAAAGTTTAATAAAGAACAACAAAAATTCATATTGACATAGCACTTTAAATTTTGTGAAGCAGTTTTTTCACAACTCTGTAACATAGGTAGTAGGAATATTTTTATACCTGTGGTACAGATGAAGAAACTGAGGGTTAGAGAGCTTAAGTGACTTGCTCATGGTCATATTAGAAATGAGTACATATAGGAGGAAGAATTAGAACCCAGGTCTCCTGACATCAAGTAGTCCAACATATTATACCACCACTGGGTCAATTCTTCACTATAACAGGTCGCTAGATAAAGAAGTTTCTTAGATACACTTTATGGATCTCAGCAAAAATGACAACTTTTTATTAAAGTAGATGTAGATTTTGAAAAGACATTTTAAATATTTATTAAAACCATAACTAATATTTTCAAATGGCCATTTTCCTGGGTATTTACATGACTAATTGCTACTTTGTACAGTTCCTTGTATTTAACAGACACTAAATATTTGTTGAATGAGTGAATAATGAATTTAGTATTAAACTCTCATGATTCAATCAATTAATCATCAAATAAGTATTTATTAAGTGCTTACTAGGTACCAAGCCCTATGCTAGGCACTGGGGGTACAAAGACAAAAATGAGACAATATTTGCCCCCAAGAAGCTTACATTCCAGTAGGCATACATTTTAATATAAAATAATATATTAATTAAATACAAGGTAATTTTGGGGTGGAGGCCCTTGTAGCTGAGGGGATTAGGAAAAGTCTCATGTGCAAGGTAGCATTTGAACTGAGCACCGATGAGCATTAGGCATTGTAGGAATAGAGATAAGGATGTTTCCAAACATCCAGGCATGGAAGACAGTTTGTATAAAGGCACATAGATGGGATATGGAATGGTGTAGGCAGGGAAAATCAAAAGGGCCAGTTTGGTTGGATTGAAGAATTCAAAAAAAGGAGTAAAATATAATAAACCTGGAAAGGTAGTTTGGAGTCTAGCTGTGAAGCATTTTATATGCCAAACAGAAGAGTTTGTATCTGATTCCAGGTAATATGGAACCACTGGAATTTGTTGAACAGGAGAGCAAGATGGACAGACCCAACCTGTGCTTCAAGAATATCACTCTGGCGTTTGTGAGGAAGATAAGGAGGGGAGAGATCCAAGGTAGAGAGACCAACTAAGGGACTATTCCAAGCAAACATTTGTTTGAAAGGTTAAGTGGGTCTGAGCTAGGGTGCTCATAGTGTGAATCTGCAAAAAAGGTAGTAATAGTACCTACAACAGATAATATTTATATTTTTCTAACCCTGTATTACAGGAGAGTGTGACTAAAATGAATGAATGAATGAAAAATCGTTTATCTGTGTGGGTTTGTTTGTAATGAATTCCCTTGCACTATCCATGAGTTAATAATAATGATAATAATATTAACAATAATAATGGCTAACAGTGGTTAGACAATAACAATAACAATAATGTCTTTCACATCTACATGTGCAGATAATACATTGTAAAGCATCCTTTCTTTGGCAGCAATGTGGCACAGTGAAAAAAGCATTGGATTCAGTAGATTCAGTTCAAATTCTGAATACCTGTGTGATCTTTGGCAAATAAATTAACTTCTTTAGGACTCAGTTTCTTCATCTGCAAAAGGATGAGATTATAATAGATGATCCTAAAGTCACTCCCAGCTCCAAATTCTATGACACCAGAATTAGAATATTATAGAATAATTATGTGTTAAAAGTGGTCTGAGATCTCAGAAATCACCTAACTATTCTATTCAGTAAACTCTAGTGGTTCCTTATTTCCTTCAGGATCAAATACAAAATGCTCTCCTCATAATCTAACCCCCTCTAGTTTTCCAATCTTTTTACACTTTACTCCCCAACATGTGCTTTTTGATCCTGGATTCTGGCTTTTCCATGAACAAGACATTCCATCTCTAGGCTCCAGGTATTTTTTTCTGATTTTTCCCCATGCCTGGAAAGCTCTTTCTTTTCAACCTAGCCTAATGATTTCTCTGGTTTCCTTTAAGTCCCTACTAAAACCCTATCTTCAACAGGAAGTCTTTATTAACCAGTCTTAATTCTAGTGCATTCCCTCTGTTATTTCCTATTTATCTTTTAAGTAGCTTGCTCGGCATATATTTGTTTGCTTGTTGTCGCCTCCATTTGCTTGTAAGCTCCTTGAGGGCAGGGACTGTCTTGCTTCTTTTTGCATCCCTAGAGCTTAGCCTAGTGCCTGACAGAATAGGTGCTTAATAATTTTTTATTGATTAATTGATACAGATGAGAAAACTGAAGCATCTTAAGCTATGATAAACCTAGTTAGTGGTCATAAACATGCTGGCTTATTTTCATCTCTTTCAGTCCTTTAAAATTGGTGTTTATTTAGCAAAATTACCTTCTATGCTATTATTTGTTGTTGCTATGCAATAAAAATAGGGGAAGGGGGAGGGAGATTGACTCTTATACACATCAAGATTCAGAAGATAATAAAAGAACCAATTAATATTTTTGATGTTCAGAGAATTTTCATGTTTTCAGGTCTCAGGACTCTCAATGCAGTGCTCTTCATTGCCTCTCTTATATCTTCTAACTTAAAATCAATTACCTGTTTTTTTTAACTTGGTTCACTCAGCTTTAAAAGTGAAAATAAGTATTTTGAAGAATGAAGAAATAAATGTTCTGTGCTTATAAAAAGATGATGCTCCACACTTTTTATTTGTGATCCACTGTGCTCTTATCAGTGGGAATGAAAAATCTGCGTTAATCCACCCACACTGTCTCACTCACCTTGATTTTTTCACAATGACACACAGCTGAAAGATGGCTGACTGAGGCTAAGCCTAGAGAATCACCTTAGAATGAAGCAAAGTTCACTGACCCATTTGAGAAAGAAACAAATGGCCTCTCCCTTATTAGCACTATCCTATCAATCAACCTCACCCATAACAAAACACTCATTAATATTCAGAGTTGTATGTGATACTTACCTGTCAGCTCAATAGTTGTAGAAAAAAAATTTATTTGGTGATTTTAATCTTTCACTAATTGCAGATTTCTCTAAATATGCCCTTTTACTAGTGGAGATTGTCTGATAAAAATTATTGTGCCTGGTATGACTACAAAGTAACAAAAAGTCTTCCTCAAGGCACAAGGGACCATGCTCCTTTAGGGTCACATCACAGGAAAGTATTTTGCAAAATGTAAAGGGCAAAACAATTACCAAACCAATTTTAATTCTTTTTGAAAAGGAAGAGGAAAGGAGTTGTCTACTTGGCTTCCATCCTTTCTAGAGATTAAACCATGTTGAGTTTTTGTCATGTCTTCACATTTGATATTTCCTGCAGGTTGTCAATGTTGATTCTGTTTGGTCATCTGCCAAAGGAGAATAAAGGTAAGCTATTGCTTCAAAATCCCAAAACACCTAAAAGAAATAAAGACATGTATATAGTTATATTTCCATAATATAGGGAGAAAAAGATTTCTTCCAGGTAATGCCATAGGAATTTTGTAATCTGTTTTTAAGGCTGGAACATGGGACAGATAAGCCCAAAAGTCCCTGGAAAAGCAACACCCCTTAGGCTACTTTAGAATACTGGCTTGGCTTTCAGCCTCACTCTCACAGTCATTATCAAAAGGGGCAACCTTTAGGGGAGAAAAGGCCCACCACCACCACCACCAACACCAACTGTTGGCCAATTGCCTCCAATGAGTCAGGCAAACCAACCTGGTTAGAGCATCAAAGTGTCCTGAGGGAGAGACAGGGAGGGTACGTGTGCCAGAAAGTTCAAACCACTTCTACTACCAAGACTACTACCTCCACTCAAACATAGGTGGAGAGAGCCCAGGACTCTGGGTAGAAGAGCCCAAGTTGTACCCAACTTTGCTTCCACCTGGACCCCATAGCCATCATGAGGAACAGAGGGACAGAAACCCTTGTGAAGATATGACCTATCATCTGTGTTTGTATGTTCAATTGTGTCCAATGTCTCAGCAGCCAAAAATACTGAAGACCCAGAAAAGAAAGTTCTTATGATCGAAATCATGAATACTACCAAATGACTCAAAATCAGAAATGGATATATGATTTTATGAATGGAAATGATGCTAAAGAAGATGCATTTCTATCTGCTTTGCTGCGTCACTTAGAGGACCATTAGGCCCTTCCATCTCACTTGTAGCTAAAATTTCCCACATGTTTTGTCTTACTTTAGAATATAAGTTTCTTGAGGACAGATATTGACTATGCTCTGTACGTAGGAAACACTTAACAAATGCTTCACAAATTAATTACTTTTTATTTAAAATGAAAGTATTGATATCTTTTGTTTTTACAATCATTTTCATTTCCCGTTGTAGTACCTTACTCACCCCTTCCCAGAGAGCCATATAATTAAGAATAGAAAAGAAGAAAACAAAATTCAACAAAACTAACCAACATATTGAAAAAGCCTGATGTTATATAGTATTCCACACCTATGGCCTTCCACTATTGCAAAGAAGCAGAGAGAAGTGTCTTATTTTTCTTCTTTAAGGCCCAATTTGGTCATTATAATTTTGTAGCATGCAATTTCAATTGTTTTGTTATTTTTTCCATTTCCATCGTCAGTCAGTCAATATTCATTTCTTAAATTTCTATTTCATACTAAGCATTGGATAGTTACAAATTCTTTACCAGAATGGTTGGACCAGTTCACAGCTCCACCAACAATGTTTCCTTGTGCCCATCTTATTAAAATGCTTCCAACATTAACTATTCCCATTTTTTTCATCCTCACCAATTTTCTAGGTATGAGATAAAACCAGTTACTCTGATTTGCATTCTTATTATTAGTGATTTGGAACCTTCTTTCACATAGTTGTTAAATAATTTGCAGTTCTTCTGAGACTGTTCATATCCTTTGACCACTTATCTATTGGGGGGATGGATTTTGGTCTTATATGTTGGTTATTAGTTCTTTAGACATATTTATTATATGGATATTAGACCCTTAAAAAGACATTTGATACAAAAATTATTTTTCCTCCCATATCCTAATTGTATCAATTTTGTTCATGAAAAAGCTTTTCAATTTCATATCACTGAAGTGATTTATTTTACTTTTTGTAATTGTTTCTGTCCCTTGATTTTTTTATTTACCACAGCTTTGATAGGTATATAATCTGCTGTCCTAAATTTTTATGGCATGAATTTTCATATGCAAATCACGTACCTATTTTAAATTTCCTACAATATATACTATAAGATTTTGTTCTAAAGACCAAAGATGCTGGTTTAAACCTAATTCAGTTAGTTTTCCCAGCAATTTGCATCAAAGGAGTTCTTTCCCAGGTAATTAATATCTTGGTCTTTATTGAACATTGGATTTCTGAGTTCAGTTATTTCTGATTCTTACTTGTCTGACTTATTCCATTAATCTACCTTTTATTTCTTAAACCAGTATCAAACAATTTTGATGATTACCACTTTATAATATGTCTTGAGGTTTGAAAGTGCTATTCTGCCTTCACGTTCATATTTGTTATTATTTCCCTTGATATTCTAGATTTTTTGCTCCACCACATGGATTTTATTATTATTTTGTCTGATTTTTAAGACTACCATTTGTAGTTTAATTGGCATAGCACTAAATCTATAAATTAATTTTTTAGTATTGTGATTTTCCGTATATAACTATTTCTTAAATGAACATTTTGGAATTGTAATTATACAGGTACTGAATATATTTTAGTAGATTCACCCTCAGATATTTTGAACATTTTATAATTATTTTTGTATAATATTTCTCTTTCTGTTATTTCTTTTTTTACCTGGCACAGAAGCACTTAATAAATGTTTATTGAATTGAATATATAGAAATGCTTTTGATTTTTTGTGCATTTATTTTGTAGCCTGAAACTTTACTGAAGCCTTGTCTCAATTTCTTTGCTGATTTTCTAAGTAAACAGTCATGCAACCAATAATAGGAATAGTTTTATCTTTTCTTTGTCTAACTTTGTGCCACAAATTTGTTTCTCCTGCATTACTGCTATTGTCAATATTTCTAGAACTCTGTCAAATAACATCAGGGAAAAGGACCATCCTTGCCTTACCCCTGAATTTATCGAGAAAGTTTCTATTAGCTTTTGATTTTGCATAAATACTTTTTATCATATTACAATTATGATCTGTCTATGCCTATATTCAAGATTTTATTTTGTTTTTAGCATAAATTAGTATAAATATAGTATAAATACTAATGTAGATTTGGATTTTCTTAAAAAATGTCATTACATTGTTTTCCTAGTGTTGAACCATCTTTTCATACTTAGTGCAAATTCAACTTGATCATAGTGAATTATGCTTTTGGATAAATTGTTATAATTTTTTTTGGCTAAGATTTTATTGAACATTTTTGAATTGACATTGTTAATGATATTGTTGTTTATTTCTCTGTCTTTGCTTTATCATTTGCCAGTTTAGTCATGAGGACTATATTTGTCTCACAAAATTAGGTTTGTAAAGTTTCTTCTTTCTTAATTGTTGAGACTACTTTATGTCATGTAGATGTTAATGTCCTTTAAAAGTTTGATAGAATTCTCCTGTAAATTCATCTGGACTACATTATTTTTTCTTTGATAGTTTCTTTAGGGTTAGTTTAGTTTCCTTTTTTGTGATTGGACTCAGATCAAACCAGATTACAAATGTAAAACACCTTACAAACCTTAAAGCACTATATAAATGCTAGTTGTTATTATTGTTACTATACTTTGTGAATTTGGGTATTTTGATATTTAATCTATTTTTTTCTGAATTCTGAATTTTCTTGACACAGAGAAACACAGGTTATGACAATTCTTTTAATTTCTTTTCTTTGCTATCATTTTACTTTGTTCATTTTCATCTTTTATTTGATTTTTTCTCCCTCTTTTTTTTAGTCAGGTTGGCTAAAGTTTATCAATTTTGTTAGGTTTTTCAGAGAACTGTTCTATAGTTGTTTTTTTGGGTCTTCATTTGAACTATTCCTCCTTTCAATTTCAAGATTTCCAATTTTTTTTTCTTTTTTGAGTTTATTTGTTGTTTTTTAATGTTTAAAATGTACATTCTATTTACTCATTCTCTTCCCCCCCCAATTTACTAATGTTTTGGGGGAAGCTAGATGGCACAACAGATAGAGCACTGGGCATGGAAGAACTGAGTTGAAATCTGGTCTCCTACATGTATTAGCTGTGTGACCCTGGGCAAATCACTTAGCCTTGTTTGCTTCAGCTTCCTCATTTGTAAAATGAGCTGGAGAAGGAAATAGCAAACCACTCCAGTATCTTTGCCAAGGAAATCTCAAATAAGATCATGAAGAGTTAAACAAAACTGAACAACAACAACAACATTTTTAAGGATATATTTTTTTCCTCTGAGGACTACTTTAGCTATATATTCTAAAAATGTTGGTATATTGTCTCAACATTATCATTGCTTTTAAATAGTTTATTAGTTGGTTGTATGTTTTGTCCTCTAGTCTACTCATTTTTAGGATTATATTATTGGCTCAATTTAGGTCTATCTATGACTTTTGCTTGTACTGCCTGAATCAATGGCTTTTTTTAATGAGGTTATAGTCTATAAAGGCTATATTTAGCATTTTCACATTTTTACATTTATTTGCAATTTCTTTGTACATGGATATTTTTCTACATGGATCAGTTTTAAAGGTGTCATATGATATGGAGATATATGGATATTATTTAGTGGTCTCATTCAAAATACTTCATAAATCTTTTAGCTATCAATTCTTCAATAGCTTGTTTAGTTCCACATTTTCTCTTTTATTTATCTTTCTCTTAGAGTTATCTAGTTGCAAGAGAGGAATTTTAAAGTCCCTTACTATTGTTGTGCTATTATATATGTATTTTTTGCAATTCAGCTAATTTTTCTTTTATGAATTTAGTCATGTCATTTGGTGCATATATATTTTATCTCAATATTGGCTTATCATCTATGAATCCATTTAGCAAAATGTTATTTGCTTTTTTATTTCTGTTGATATGAATTTATATTTTTGCTTTGTCTGACACTATGCAACTCCTTTTTTGAATTCACCTTATGTATGTTAAATTTTGTTCAAGCCTCTCATTTTCATTCTGTGTGTGTCTTTGCTTTTTAAATATGCTTCATGTAAAAAAAAAAAACAACAGATGGTGGAGTTTAAAAAAAACATTCTTCCACTCAGTTTTTATTGGATCGTTTAATTGATTCATATTTAAAGTTATGGATTATGTTTGCATTTTCCTCCGCTTGTGTCATTATTATTTTTTTAATCCCCTTTTTTATTTTAAGTCAATACTTTGCTTCAATGATTGGTTTTACTTAGTCTGCATTAATGTAACTCATTTCCCACAGGTCTTCTCCCCTCCCTTCCTGCTCACACTCCCATTTTTCTGATTTTTCTTTTATTTCTTGATTTAGTCATATGTTTCTTCACCTCTTCCCATTTCCCTTCCTTAGCTTTTTTTCTTTCTGAGTTAAGCGGTTAGTAGAAAATTTCCTTTCTTTTCCTCCCCTATAACTACTTATATTTACTAGTTTTCTTTTTTATATATCTTTTTTTCAGAAGCTTTTCTTTTCATTGTTTTCTTTACTGATTCTCTTCCTTTTCAATCTGTTCCAATATTTTATTCTCTGATCCATGGACTGTGTTCTTATTTATTTATTCTTTATCTATCATCCTCTTGGGGTTAAAACTGATGATTTACTGACCTTGAACTCCATCTTCTAACCAATTTCTGATTTTGCCTTTATAAATCTTGTCCCTTTGTCCTTCTTCTCTTTTGTGCCTCAGTCCTAGAAATATTATTTTGTGAGGAAAATATTGTTGCATAGAAACAGTGGGTAAGGGTAGAAATTACTGTGTCCCAAATCTACTTTTTCCTTAATTATACTCCCTGTTTTTATCATGATTGTTCTCTTTCTCACTGGCTAAGCCATCTCATCTTTGTGTCCATGTCCTCCTTACACTTCTTCATACTGGTTACCTTTCAGACCTACATTTTCCTTTTCCTGGGCTAGGATATTGTCCATGGAAGCACAACACTCTCTCATACCAATTCCATACTCCTCTACCCCTCCAAAAAAAATTAAACATCTCATGAGTTTTCCATCTCTCATAACACACATAAAAACTTCTACTCATGGGAATGCTGCTTTTTAGTGTCAACCTTCCATTTTCCTTTTTTATTTCTTTGGATTCAGTCCTTCTTTTCTTCTGCCTTTCCCATTTCCCTGCAGTTTTTCTTTTTTCTGGAAGCCTGGAAGAGTCATCTTCTCTTAGTTATTCACCTATGGACTTAGAAAAGTTTCATCACCCATTCTTCTCCATCTTCCCTGTCCTCTCCCCTCATTATGTATCCTTCCATTGTGTGACTCACAAAATATATTGATTCATGTAGGGAAGTTGTGGAATTTGGTCCATGGTGCTTCAATTCTTCTTCTCCAATTTTTTCAAGTTCTCCCTTGTGTCCTTTAAAAAAAAAAACCTCTTCATGGGTCTTTATTGTTTGCTTTATTTTAACCTTCTAATTCAATCTTTAACCTCTAAATTAAATATGCAGTAATTTTTTATTACTTGTTCATCCTTGGTAATTATATTTATTTACCTTGGGGGGGATATTGCTAGCTGTGTGACCCTAAGCAAGTCCCTTAATACTGTTTGCCTCAATTAACTCATCTGTAAAAATGAGTTGAAGAAGGAACTGGCAAACCTCTCCAGTATCTTTTCCAAGAAAACCCTAAATGGGGTCATGAAGAGTCAGACACAACTGAAAATGATTGAACAACAATAATTGTTTGTTGTGCATGTAAGTCAAATATTTTGTTCTCATTTTTTCTTTTTGAGAATGCCTCCCCTGCCTCCCTTTAGTTGAACATTCATTTTAAAAAATGACTTTTAGGGTCTTGTTTGATATTATGCTGCTTTGGATTACAGCTTAAGTTCTCTTGCTTTTCATACTATACTATCTTACTCCCTTCTACAGTTTCTGATGGGTAAAAACTTGTGCTCTTTGATTTCCCTTCCTTTATATTTGAAGGTCTTTTTCCTAGACATGAATAATTTGTTGTTTGTTATTTGAAGTGTTAAATTTAAAAATTTGTCTTGGAGTTTGAAATATGGGCTTTTTTTTTCTAGAGGTAATTCTTGCCATAAGTTCTTTGCTTTCTATATTCACAGATTCTGGGCAGTTTTCTTATATTATTTCCTGTGTTACAGTGTTCAGGGTTTTGTTTTGCTTTGTTTTGTTTTGTTTTTTTGCTTGTTATCTTCTTATGGGAGACTTAAGATCTTGAAGTTGACTCTATCCATCCTGTCTTCAAAGTCAACAGCTCTGACTTCTTTAAAAATGTTTTTTTTCCTTTTAATGTTGTTTCTTTTTGCTTCTCTTATGCCAGATATTTCTTCATTTACAGGATTTTTAATTGCAAATCTGTTCATCTATCTTTTTCTTAGAGAAATGCTACTATGGATTTTTTTCTAATCTGATAATCAAGATTGTATTTTATTTTTTGTTTTGTAATATACGCATTAAAAGCTCTAAATTCTGGCCTACATTCATCACTTATTTCTTTTCTTAGAAATTTTTTTTAAACCATGTGGGTTTTCTTATTGTTGTTCCAAGCCCTCTTAGGAACCCACAGAATTCTTTATTTTATCAGATTTACTTTATCTTGTAATATTTGTTAAGAACTTTGTAATCTTTTTTTAAATTATTTTTTGCTTTTTGGTGAGGCAATTGGGGTTAAGTGACTTGCCCAGAGTCACACAGCTACTAAGTGTTATGTGTCTGAGGCCGGATTTGAACTCAGGTCCTCCTGAATCCAGGGCTGGTGCTCTATCCACTGCACCACCTAGCTGCCCTAGAACTTTGTAATCTTTATGAGGATTCTGAACTCATCTTTCCTTCTAGTTTTAAGATTTTTCTCAGTCAATGAATCTGCTTGCACTCTATTCTTTTATTGAATTTTCTTATTCCTGAAATCTTTGATGTTTAGGCATTTTTCCTTATATTATTCTATCATTCACTTTTTGACCCTTTTTTTCTTTTCTGGCTTGTATGCTTTAAAGGCTGGGGCACGGAGGGGGGGAATGTCAAAGATGCCTCAGACTACTACAGGAGAATTTAGTGTTCACCATCCTGAGTCTCTGTGTTGAATAGCCTCCAGAGGGCACAGGACTGCTCCCAAATGAATTTAAGTCATATTTTTTCAGACCTGGCATAGACATACAAGTTTGCCTCTGACCTAGTTCCTTCTTTGGCTCTCCTTCTTCCTACTTAAGATGAGATGAATCAAAGTCAATGAATTTTTTTTTGCACAGAGGCAAGGACACAGGAATGATGTTCTAAAAAGAGTCTTTGCAGCCTTAGCGGTCCCTAAACAAGGAAAAAATCCAGGAAGAAGAGAGGGAAAAAGCCTCTCCCCATCCTCCTAATGTGGCTGAGTGGAACCAGTGCCTACTACTTTTTGCTGGTTGCAAGTCAGACAAGGAGTGAGATATTCTATAGTTGAAGGAAGTCTCAATATGAGTGCTAAGTACAAGCTGGTGGATCAGTTTATGTATTCTTTTTTTTTTTTAAGGCAATTGGGGTTAAGTGACTTGCCCAGGGTCACACAGCTAGTGTCAAGTGTTTGGTCTGAGGGCAGATTTGAACTCAGGTCCTCCTGACTTCAGGGCTGGTGCTCTATCCACTGTGCCACCTAGCTACCCCCAGTTTATGTATTCTTAAAGTGAGCTCCTGAAAAAGCAGCTAGGTAACACAATGGATAGAGTGCCAAACCTGGAGTCTGGGAGACTCAACTTCCAGAGTTCAAATCCAGCCTCAGACACTTACTTAGCTGTGTGACCCTGGGCAAGTCACTTCACCCTGTTTGCTTCATTTTCCTCCTCTGCAAAATGAGGTGGAAAAGGAAATAGCAAACCACTCCAGTATCTCTGCCAAGAAAACCCCAAATGGAGTCAGTAAGAGTTGAATATTACTGAAAAATCTTTTGTTGTTCAGTCATTTTTCAGTTGTGTCTGACTTTTTGTGACATATGTAGTATGGAGGCTGAAAAGTAAGGAGTACATGTTGATATTATTTGGAGATTTCTAAATGTTTAAGAAGAATGTTCTAGCACAATCAGTTTCTGACTTTGGCTTAAGATGTCCTTTAATGCTATGGAAGTTGTTTCTTCCATAGCTCAGCTTCTTAGCCAAATTTGGCCTATAATTATCACTTTAATTTTTGTTTAGAGTTTGAGTATTTTTATTTTTGTTGATTTATATTGTTAATATTATAGTATATCATGGAAGACCAGGGTCATAAAATAATACATATAGAGCTATTCTTAAAATATTTCCTGAATACTGCAGATATAAAAGCTTTATTTTAAATTCTATCAATTAGTTAAAATCATAGATCTAGAACTAGAAAGGACTTTAGATTCCTTCATTTTACAGATAAAAAAAAAACTGAGGCAAAAGGAAGTTAAATGAATTTGCCCAAGTAAAATAAGTAAACACCAGAAGAAGGATTTGAACCCAGGTCCTCACACTTAGAAGCCATTGTTCTTTCCAATGTACAATGGTTTTCACTAAACAGAGAGATTTCTCTAAATTGAACTAAATTTCAGTGAAAGAAAACTTGCTCTCCTTCATTTATTGTCCCAAAAAGGAAAAAAAAGGATATTCTTTAACTTCAACATAATGCTTTTCAGTAGTCTTTTAAATTCATTATAACAATTCAGTACTATATCATTATATTTCTTAATCTGATGATCATGCTATGATCATCCCAGAAATCACCATTCCATATTATAGATTTGTGATGAATTCAACAAACATTTACTTGACATATCTTCTAGAAGGGTGTTTCATTTTGACTGAGTGAAGCCTATCCAATTAAGAGACTTTTAAATATAGATGTAATGGTCCATATTTCCACAGTTCATTGTTGGTTAAGTGTATAATTAGACCAGGATCACTTCATAAATTCTTATTATTCCCCTTCTTGTTTCTCTGTCCCGCTCCCACCCCCACTACCCAACAAAGAATGAGCAATCAGTTTTGTGAATTTACCCACATGTGAATACATAGGTGCATAAGGTTTATACTAGAAATACATCTATATAAATAAGTCCACTGGTAATAGTAGGTACATTGGCTATAGAACAAAGAAGAAAAAAAATATTATTCTACAGGACTAACTTCTCCCCCTTCTCTGATTTGGTCATGTACTTCCTTATTATTCTTCTTAAATGTCAAACAACTCTGCACTGAAACCATGAACTTTTTTTTTAGCGCACTCATTTTTTCCTGTTATTCTCTTTCCCTTTTCCCTAGTATTAACATATACATCTTTATCTTCATCTTTATCCTTAAAAACATTCCTTTCATTTATCAACTTTCATATTCCAAGGAAAACATTTTTGTTATTATTTGACACTGATGCAATGTTTAATATTTGTTATTTAATTGCTATTTATTTGTTCTTTGCATTTCAGATGAATTTTTAGTTTCTTTTACTAATAATACTCCAAAGTGAAATGTGGAAAGAAAATATCAATTTCTGATTATGATTTAAAAAAAAGCCCCAAGAACTTGGCTTTCATAAAACCAAGTGAAAATTACAATAATGGTAAAAAGTCATATTAAGAATCATGTATAAAATTGGAAAAAACTTATTAATCCATAACCCTTTGTTTGAATTCTCTAAAAATGTATTTGATTAAGACTGTTAATTAACTTAAAAGCAGAAAATTTGATTGACTTCTTATTTGATCAACATGATGACAATTCACCACAGATATTTCTACTTAATTGTCTAAATTATTTTAGTGTCAACTTTTTTGTGCACATATGTATGATTTATTATGTATCATAATTATTTTTATCTTTTTTATCTTTTTGCTATATGATAAATTTGGAAATATTAAAGAAATATTTGAATGGAATGGAAAATCAGAACAATTCAAGAATGAAGGACAAACAACAACAACAATACCGATTATAGTACCCTGAACATAACACATGTTTGATAAATATTTGTCAAATTGTCTTAGAAAGTTGCCTAGAGCATAAGAGAAGATATGCAGACTGCCCAGGGCTGCGTAAGCAATATATGTTAGAGGTGGGATTTGGACCCAGATGTTTTTGGCTCTAAAGTTAGTGATCTATCCACTTCCCCATGTCATGCAAGAACACAATTCTATATGAAGCCAATGCAAGGCCCTCTCTCCCTAATTATCTCACTAGGACTGAGATTCATTTATCATTAAATAAAATATTTAAGACTTACTCTCAGATTCATACATACACATATGTGTGTCTATATATATACACATATAAACATATACACACATATGCATACACACATATACATATGTACATACACACATACACATATATACCTATATACCTATTACCTACATGTCTATATGCATGTATGTATGTATTTGCCAGCTACAAATTGACAAAAAGCAAGTGTGTCCAGCAAAAAGGCAGAGATGGTTGGTGTTGTGGAGGAAACATTGAGAATTGGACTGGTGATTCTTTTTTTTTTAAAATAATATGAGCATAATATGACTTCTTAATTCTAATCTTGGACTGGAATTGTCACAGTGATTTTTGTTTTAGAGTTCTGAAGGCTATTGTTTTTGGTCTGCTTTAAGTAGAAATCTTTACCCACTCTTGACTAAGTTTCAGATCATTCAGTTATACAGCAAATTCCTCTAATGAAATGTGAAATGCAATATGTTACACATGGTTAATAAAAACAGAAGCATTGAAAAACATAAATGTCTATTATAAGTATATGTTAAAAAGACAGGAGAAAGTAACGCTTTGTGTATGAGAGAGGTAAAAAGTGTTATTTATTCTCTTAGAATGCTGTTGCAACAGAGTGAAATGTATTTTTGCATTTTAGATGACATATCTGCATGGGGTTTATATATATATATTATATGTATATACATCTCATTATTATCACTTGAACAGACATATTGCAGCTAAGGACTTGGGGGAAAGAACTGGAAAGGATTTATATATTAAGTAAAGGATGGGAAATGGGAAGAGTTGAAGACAACTACAAGAATTTCTGATGAGTAAACAGAGATATTAAACATCTGAATTTTGAATTACTAACAATTCAAACTGATGGAGTTATTTCTCTTTCAATCTACCCTGGCCTTATATGCATGCATACATATATGTTTATATATATTCATATTCATAAATACATACACGTATTCTTTTATATGGCTTTCATTCTTTAATCATTTTATTTTATTTTGAATTTTATTATTAATTTTCTATTTATTATTATATTATTATTATTTGTTTTATATTTATCATTCATCCAATCACAGAAATTTGGTAAGATTTAGCTAGGTGAACAGGGCCCAAATAAACCAGAACTTTTCATCTTTATCCATTCTTTGAAGTGGTAAAATAATCTCTGCTTCTTACAAGAGCTTATTGGTAATCACACAAGCAAGTGACACTTTTCAAAGTCTTTTCTCAAAATTAAAAAGGGCATAAGAAACCAACATATGAATAAACAGGAAACATGATCATATACTTAGAGTTGAGAGAGACTAGCGGTTGTCTTGTCTTGTCTTGTCTAGTCCTCTCATTTTATAGACAAAAAAGCTGAGGCCCTGGTGCATAAAATGACTTGCCCATGGTTCCACAACCCATATAAGTCCCATTTAAGAGGAGTTGGGACCTAAACTCAGGTCACCTGATTTGAAACCCTCCGTTCTTCCTGCTGCATCACACTACCTTGAACCTCTTCATTTTTCAGATGAGTCAGTCAGTCCAAAACCACCTCTTAAGTGCCCATTATGTCCCAGGGGTTATATGAAGTGCTGGGCATACAAAGAAAAGCAAAAGACAATCCCTTGTCTCAAAGAAGTTACAATCTAATTGGAGAGACAACATGCAAACAGCTATATGCAAACAAGCTCTATATACAGGATAAATTGGAGATAAGATGGAAGGAAGATGCTAGCATTAAGGGGGATCAGGAAAGGGTTCTTTGTAGAAGGTGAGATTTTAGTTGGGACTTGAAGGAAGTCAGTGAAGCCCAGAGACAAAGATGAGGAGGAAGATCATTCTAGGCATGAGAAACAAAGAACAGCAAGAAGTCTGGTGTCACTAGATTACAGTGTACATTTGGGGGGTACAAACAGTAAGAAGACTGAAAAGGTAAGACAGGGCCAGGATGTGCAGGACTTTGAACACCAAGCAGAGGATTTATATTTGATCCTAGAGGTGACAGAGCTCCCCTGCAGTTCATTAAGTAGGAGAATGACGTGGTCGTATCTGTACCTAGAAAGATTAATTTGTGAGCTGAGTGAAAGTTAGATTGTAGTGGAGAAATACTTGAGGCAGGAAGACCAAGTACTGCAGTAGTTCAGGTGGGCGGTGATGAGAGCCTGCACAAAGGTGGTAGTGAAGTCAGAAAAGAGAAGTGGGAATATGTGAGAGATGTTACAAAGGTTTGACAAGATTTGGCAACAGACTGGAAATGGAGAGTGAGAGAGAGTGAGGTGTGGAGGGTGATACCTAAGTTGTGAGACTGGAAGCATAGTGGTGCTGAAGAGGATTCACCCATTGTGGGCTTAGGGGAAAGGAAAAAGAAAAAAAGAAAAAATATTCAACAGTTTCCCAATTTCGTAGCACTGAGAGAACTGAAGGGATTGGACCTACACTTCCTGATAGGAAGTCCATCCTCTATGCTAAGGAAGGTGTACCCAGGTTCAAGTACTCAAACAGAACCATTGGACTGAGAGCCTGAGAGCATCAGGCAGAGTTTGAGACAGCCTCGTAGTTGTCTGACCTAGCAGGACCTGAGAGGTCAGGCCCGAAAACACTTCCAAGCCATGCCTAGCTAGGTGCTTGGAAATGCCCCTCTCAGCCACAAGACAGCAAGGAATTGAGGAGGGGGAGGCTAACGTGCCTTCCAGTCATGGCTGGAGAAGAGTTTGAGTTTTGGCAGTTATTCCCGGTGCAGGTAACCATATGATGAGGTCTAGAGGTTTGGGGTGCTCGGACCCCAAGATTGCAATGTGAGCCCTGCCTGAATGAATTCAACTCAATTCTTCTTCCAGCCAGAGAAAAAGTTTATTAGAGATAAATCATATAGGCCAGACTCTTAAAGAATCTGAACATTAGTAATGCCCATAGCGATGAGCGGGCATGAGACAGTCTCAGCCTTTTGGGCATGAGAAAGTCTCAGCATTTGAATGGGAGCCAGGGTGGATCTTATATATACTAAAGTAACTTTGGGTGGCCAGAGGAGGGGGCTGGGGTTGGGAAAAGGGTCTAGGTGAGAATTCTGACTGGAAGGTCTGAGAGATTGAATAGACAATGGGAATAGATAATAAAGGGAACTGGAAGGAAGAAGTTTGAAAAGCATCTGCATAAGATCAAAAGGTAGGGCTAGGGCTTTCAAAGGGAGATAAGGGGAATCATAAGGAACCAGAGACCAGAGTAAAAAAAGTTTAAGGGTTTTCTGGTGCCATAGACAAAAGGGAGCCAAATTCCCTTTGGTGAAAGGGGCAAAGGTCTTGGCTTCTGAAACTGAATGATGGGCCCATACCACATCAGTGCCCTCAACCATGATAGGGAAGGTCAGAAGGGAGAGTATTTGGGAGGAAAGATAAGGAGACACAGTAAGATTAAAAGGTTTGTCTGAGATTGCACACACACACACAGGATTTGAAAACATTTCTTCAGACTCCAAATCCAACACTCTTTCTGACATACGAAAAGGTAGTCAAACAATCAATAAACATTTATTAAGCACCTACTATGTGCAGGCACTGTGCTAAGAGTCAGCATGTCACTGGGGAAGGGCTCAGGATTGGGAGTTAGGATTACTCCAGCTATGCCCCTTACTGTCTGTGTTTACCAGTCTGTGCCATGGCTTCTTCATTTGTAAAATGAGGCAGTTAGCCTCAGTGACCTCTCCGGTTCCTTCTAACTCTACATCCATGATCCTATAAGGGCTATGCAAACAATTACAACTCTGTACAATTGTGTAGAGATTTATATTTATTCATTGGTTATTTCACTCAATATTCTATTACAAAAGTTTAATTAACAGGGACCAGCCCTAAGCAAAATTATGAAGTAAGCAAAGTTTTCCTTTTCTTCTGGCTCACATTTCCCTTTACTGCTCATTTTCTATACTCCCACCCCTTCTGATGTCCCATCCTGAAGGACTTTGCCCATCAATTAGCCTCTGCTAAGACATTGATACATAATGCTGTTACCCCCCTCATAGGAGTGACTACTTTTCATGCAGAAACTTTAAAGCATTAAAAAAAATCAAAACCCAAAGGAACTGTGAAATGCCAGACACTGACAAGTAGCTAGGGAAATTAAGAGACAAACACCTATTCCTCAGGTCAGACATTTTTATAGGTTGTTTTATAGGTGAGAGAGTTGATACCTAGAAAAAAAATCAATGAATACTTTATTAAGTGTTTGTAATACACCTGCACTATGCTAAGCACTGGTGATACAAAGATGAGATAGTCCATGCCCTCAAGGAGTTTCTATTCTAATTAGGGAAATTGACCACAGGTAAGGCAGTGGAGACCAGGGAAGGTAATGTCTGGGAAGTTGAGGGAGTGGTGAACTGATCCATACAACAGCCAATTAACATACCCTTTCCAAGAAACAATGGTAGTATGGATTTGGTTAGTGTCCCGAAGAAGAGGTTAAAAGAGGGAGGTGGTACTTGCTGGGAGTTAGGGGAATCTACAGAGATGATCAGAGTGGAAAGCTAAGTGAAATGTAAAAAATGGTCTGAGGGCCTGTCTAGGTCCCTGGGGCCATCTAGATGTAGTGGGCTGCTTGGCATTGTGAGGTTGTATTAAGTCACTCACCAATAAAGGTAGGATGTCCCAAGGCAGGATGTTCCAAAGCAGAGTAAATTAACAAGTTTGTCCATGTCTTAGTAAATATTAGCTAAGCAAGCCCTGAAATCAGTCTCCTGAATCTGACTTGATTTTTGTGATCTGCTACTTCCTAACCCACCTACCTATCTCACAAGGTTATTGTGAGGATAAAATGATATAAAACACTACAAAGTGCTTTGAAAATTTCTAAATGCTATACAAAACCATGATATGAGTACTTTTATCTTTCCAAAAATATCTTATGCTTTCTTTTTTATTTAATATTTTATTTTCCCCAGTTACATATAAAAACAATTTTAACATTCGTTTTTAAAATTTTGAATTCCAAATTCTCTTCCTTCCTCCTTCCCTCTCCCCCCAACTATTGAGAAGACAATTCGATATATGTTGTACACATGTAGTCATGTAAAACATTTCCGTATTAGTGATGTTGTGAAAGAAAACATAGTCCAAAAAAATCCCTCAAGAAAAATAAAGTAAAAAACATATGCTTCAATCTATATTCAGACACTATCAGTTTTTTCTCTGGGAATGGATAGTATTTTCATCATAAGTCCTTCAGAGTTGTCTTAGATCATTGTATTGCTGAGAAAAGGTAAATCATTCACAACTGATCATCTTACGATATTGCTGTTACTTTGTAAACAGCACATTTCACTTTGCATCAACTCATGTAAGTCTTTCCAGGTTTTTCTGAGAACATCCTGCTCATCATTTCTTATAGTACAATAGTATTCCATCATAATCATATACCACAATTTGTTCAGCTATTCCCCAATTGATGGGCATCCCCTCAATTTCCAATTCTTTGCTGCCAGAAAAGAGCTGCTATAAATATTTTTGAACATGTAGGTCCTTTTCCTTTTTTTAAAATTCTCTTTTGGGATACAAATCTAATAGTGGTATTGTTAGGTCAAAGCATATGCATGGCTTTATAGTCCTTTGGGCATAGTTCTGAATTGCTATGAAGAGTGGTTGAATCAGTTCATAACTCTACCAATAGTGCATTAATGCCTCATTTTCCTCACATCTCCTCCACCATTTCTTCTCCCCTGTCCTATTAGTGAATCCAATAGGTATGACATGGTAGTACCTCAAAATTGTTTTAATTTGTATTTCTCCAATCAATAGTGAGTTAAAGCATTTTTCATATGGCTATAGATAACTTTAATTACATCATCTGAAAACTTCATATCTTTTGATCATTTTGTGGAAAATGTGATTGGGGATGATGCTCTTGCATATCACTCAATCAGAGGGTGGATGCCTATATGACAACATTGGAGTCAGTTTAAAATGGGCGAGAATGTGAGAAATAGCTAGTTTTCATTTCCACAAAAATGCAATCTAAGGGCTAGATGGAAGGTGAACAAAGGAAGCCATAAAGTAGAATTGGTGAGTGAATAGACTAACCAGCAAAAATCACTTCTGGGGTTAGGTATAGATTAACATCAAAAGGGGTGTTCCCAAATAAGAGCCTGAGTCCCCATATTGTGAGGAATGGGAATTATAATTAGGGATAAAGACTCACATGGGGAAATTAAGTGCTTCCTATAGGCTATAACCTCTATAGTACCCAGCCAATGGAGAAACAAGGGAGGGAAATTCAAATAGGGAATAGGGAATAAAAAAGGTGTGTATCTGTCAGATAGACTCCCAGCCTTCCCAGGCCATTAATAAAACTTCTTCCTGGTTCAACAATTGCTTTGTGGAATTCATGGTGAAGCTAACAATTTATCAATTGGGGAATGGCTCTTATTTTTATAAATTTGACTCAGTTCTCTATATGTTTGAGAAATGAGGCCTTTATCAGAAAGAGTTGCTTTGAAAATTTTTTTTCAGAGTTACTATTGCTAACTGTATTTCCCTTCAACCTATTCCCCCCACCCTGTTTACTCTATTTCTCTCTCCTTTCTCCTTGTCCCTCCTCAAAAGCATTTTGCTTCTGACTATCCCCTCACCTAATCTACCCTCCTTTCTATCATCCACCCTTCTCTTTCCCCTTCTCCTCAACTTTCCTGTAGGGTAAGATAGATTCCTATACCCAGTTGCTTGTGTATGTTACTCCCTCTTTGAGCCAAATCTGATGAAAGTAAGGTTCACTCACTGTCCCTCACCTACCCACCTTCCCTTCCACTGTAAAAGCTTTTTCTTGCCTCTTTTATGTAAGATAATTTATCCCATTCTACATCTCCCTTTCTCTTTCTCCCAGTACCTTCTTCTCTCACCTCTTAATTTTATTTTTTTAGACATCATCCCTTCATATCAACTCATACCTGAACCCTCTCTCTCTCTCTCTCTCTCTCTCTCTCTCTCTCTCTCTATATATATATATATATATATATGTACTCCTTCTAACTGCCCTAATAATGAGAAAATTCTTATGAGCTACAAGTATCATTTTCCCAGGGAACGGCTGTAAACAGTTTAATCTTATTTAGTTTCTTGTGATTTCCCTTTCCTGTTTACTTTTTCATGCTTCTCTTGAGACTTGTATTTGAAAAATCAAATTTTCTATTCAGCTCTTGTCTTTTCATCAAGAATGCTTGAAAGTCCCCTGTTTCATTGAATGTCTATTTTTCCCCCGAAGGATTATACTCAGTTTTCCTGGGTAGGTGATTCTTGGTTTTAATCCTAGCTCTTTTGCCCTCTGGAACATCATATTCCAAACCCTCTGATCCTTTAATGTAGAACCTGCTAAATCTTGTGTTATCTTGAGTGGGCTCATGATACTTGAATTGTTTCTTTCTGGCTGCTTGCAATATCTTCTCCTTGGCCTGGGAGCTCTGGAAATTGGCTATAATATTCCTGGGAGTTTTCATTTTGGGATCTCTTTCAGAAAGTGATTGGTGGAGTCTTTCAATTTTTATTTTACCCTCTGGTTCTAGAATATCAGGGCAGTTTTCCTTGATAATTTCTTGATGTTTTGTTTTTTGGTTTTATTTTTTAGCTAGGCAATGGGGTTAAGTGACTTGCCCAGAGTCACACAGCTAGTAAGTGTTATGTGTCTGATGCCAGATTTGAACTCGGGTCCTCCTGAATCCAAGGCCAGTGCTCTATCCACTTTGCCACCTAGCTGCCCTGATGATTTCTTGAAAGATGATGTCTATGTTCTTTTTTTGATTATGGCTTTCAGGGAGTACAATAATTTATAAATTATCTCTTCTGGATCTATTTTCCAGATCAGTTGTATTTCCAATGAGATATTTCACAGTCTTCTATTTTTTTTCATTCTTTTGCTTTTGTTTTATTGTTTCGTGATTTCTTATGAAGTCATTAACTTCCATTTGCCCCATTCTAATTTTTAAGGAATTATTTTCTTCAGTGAGCTTTTGTACCTCTTTTTTCATTTGGCCAATTCTACTTTTTAAGGAGTTTTCTTCAGTGATTTTTTGTGCCTGTTTTTCCGTTTTGCTTTTTTTTTCCCCTATTTGTTTTTTTTTTTTTTTTTTTTTACATCTTTACCATTTGGGCTGGTCTGTTTTTAAGGTGTTATTTTTTTCAGTATTTTTTTTTGCTCTTTTACCAAGCTGTTGACTCATTTTTCACAATTTTCTTGCATTACTTTCATTTCGTTTTCCAATTTTTATTCTACTTCTGTTACTTGATTTTCAAAATTATTTTTGAGCTCTTCCATGACCTGCAACCAATTCATATTTTTCTTGGAGGCTTTGGATGTAGGAGCTTTGACTTTGTTATCTTCTTCAGAGAGTGTGTTCTGATCTTCCTTGTCACCATAATAATTTTATATGGTCAGAATTTTTCCCCCTGTTGTTTGCTCATTTTCTTAGTCTATTACTTGACTTTTAACTCTTTGTTAAAGTAGACATCTGCTTCCAGGGTGGAGACTATACTGTTCCCAGATTCAGGGGTTTTATGCAGCTGTTTTCAAAGATACTTCTAGGGACCTCTAAGTTTTCCATTCTTCTAAGGTGGAAGGAGAGGCAGCAAGCTCTGGTGTGTTAGTACTCCTCCTTGCCCTGGGACTGCCATCCAGGACTGTGACCCAGATCTGGGTATGGGCAAAGCAACAGAGTCCAGTCTCAGTGCTGGCAAAGAGACCCCTGTAATGTCCTTCTGTCCAGTTGTTTGACTCCCTTACTATCTGTGGGCTGAGAGCTCCAGAAGCAATTGCTGTCACTGCTGATTTGGTAGCTCCCAAAGCCTGACCCTGGTTTACTGGGGCTGGCACTGTGCTCCATTCTCACCTAGGTGTGACAGACCTTTTCTGCTGACCTTCTAAGTTGTCTTTGGCTGAAAAATTATTTCACCCTGTCCTTTTGTGAGTTCTGCTGCTCCAGGAATTATTCTATGGCATGATTTAAAGGTGTTCAGAAGGATTTTTTTCTATGCTTCTATACGTATACTTTAGTTCAGGATTTTTCTTTCTTTCTTTCTTTTTGTCTTTCTTTCTTTTTTTTGGCTAGGCAATAGGATTAAGTGACTTGCTGAGGGTCACACAGCTAGTAAGTGTTATGTATCTGAGACTGGATTTGAACTCAGGTCTTCCTGAATCCAGGGCCGGTGCTCTATCCACTGTGCCACCTAGCTGCCCCCAGTTCAGGAATTTTTATCCCAATTTGATGGTTGGCAAAAATGGTCCTCAGGCAAGTTAAATTACTTGCCTTGGGTCCCACAGGCAAGAAAAGGCAGAGCTGGGACCAGAACCCAAGTATCACTATCTTTATACCATGCCTTCTATCCACTACCTTATTCAATTAGAATTATAGAATCTATTAGAGAATCAATTAGAAAACATGATGCTAGAAAAACAAGAGAAATAGTATGTGTGAAAAGTCTGACTCTGCCTGTGTCCTTCCAGGTATTTACCATAACCAGTCCTTGCCTGCAACTGTAGTTATTTTGATGTGCACATACTGCTTACCATTCCTTCATAGGCCAGGTAATTTTAGAATCTAGACTACCTGCACTGGCCCTCAAAAAGGAGCATTTAGTGGCATCTTTAAAAAGCATCCTCTTTGTTCAGAAACTATTCAATCTGAAATGTGATCTCTCTGTGACTTCCTACCACTTGTGGCAGCAATTTTATCTTTAAGTAGAAAGCCAGCAATAATATCATGTCCTTGGAGGGATGTGAAAAAGAAAAAAAACAACAACAACAAAACACTACCACAGTGAGTAACTTAAAAAAAACTATCAAAAAATTAATGTAACAAACCTTTAGAAAAGACATTGAAATGTATGCACAAAAATATTCTTTTTTGCTTTTTAAAGGGGTATTACTTATATTTTGTGGGAATCATGAAGGGAGTGAGGAAAAATTCTTTCTTCTCAAATCTTTCCAAGTCTTTCCAGTTTGTTGGCAATTTGAAATAGATTGACAGGAGGCCTTAGGATTTTAGAGGGCAGTGGGAGGTGAGGAGAGAGGTAGAAGGCAGTGAGCTAGAATAATTCTATAACTCAACAACAACAACAACAAAACAAAACAAAACAAAAAATCTAAAACAATGAGGGTAGGGATGAGCTGGAAGCCTCTTTCTCCCAGTGTGTTCAAAGCTCTCTCTTTCCTTTTGCTAATTCATTACAGATAGACTAGTATCAGTTTTTATTTTATCTCTAGTTCCTCTAGACTGGGAATATAATTTCTAGTCACAGCTAGAAATTGTTTTTATTACAATAACAACAAGAAAACGAAGAGAAGAATCAGGCTGGCCCCTGGCACTTGTTATAATAGGTTTATGCCCATAGCACTACTTCTCAAGCACTAAAATAATAGTGAGCCCAAAGCTGAGCACTGAAAAATTGGCCAGTCTAACCCAGAAGTCCTGAGTACTGTATTTTAAGAGAAGCATTGACAAACTAGAACATGTCTGGAGAAAAGAGACTAGGATCATGCAGGATCTGAAAAACAGATTATATGAAGATTAGTTCACAGAATCACAGAATTTTAGAGTTGGAAGCAGGAGTTTGCTGGAGCTAGCTCATACCTGGCTCCTGAGAGCCAGTTATGAGCATTTATATTCTTTGGAAGTCAGCAAGCTACAAATCAGGGCTCGAGTTATTGTTTTGTTGACTGTCTGGATGGAAGAAAATGACTGAAAAATGTTAATAGTAAAGATTAAACTTAAAAGTTTCTTGAGTAAATGTCCCCCATTCCACAGCCCTTTCTTCACCTAACACAGAACCAGTTAAACATTTTCCAGAGCACTCTTGGTTGGAATAGACTTTAATGGCCATCTGGTAGGACCCATACCTGAAAAAGAATCCTCACTACAACATGTCTGGCAAGTGTTTAACTATGTTCTGCCTAAAGATCTCTAGTGATCTCATTACCTCCCACCCACCTCAGCCCAGCTATTCATTTCACTTTTGAGAACTGATTAGGAAATTAGGAAATTTTCCTGCCATCAAAGTTGTTTGCCTCTTTTCAATTTCTCTGCAAATAAAAGAATTCAATTTCTGTGCTAAATAAAAGAAGTCTTAATTCTTCTTCCACAAGACAACTATTTCTTCAAATATTTGTCCTGCCTGAATATTCTCTTTTCCAAGCTAACATTCCTAGCTCCTATATGGCATTGACCAAAGGCCCTCAGCTATCCTGGTTCACTTCCTGAGGACATTCTCTAACTTTTTGTGATAAACTGTGAAACTCAAAACTGAATGCAATTCATTAGATGTGGTTGACCTGGACAAGATGTAGTGGGACTAATAACTTGATGTTGTTGTTGTTTAATCATGATTGACTCTTCATTGACCCATTTGGAGTTTTCTTGGCAAATATACTGGAGTGATTTGCCATTTACTTTTCCAGATCATTTTACAGATAAGGAAACCGAGGCAAGCAAGGTTAAGTGAACTGCCCAGAGTCACATAGCTAGTAAGTATCTGAGGCTGGATTTGGAACAGGAAGATGAGTCTTCCCTATTCTAGACCCCAGCATTTTATGTGCCATCCCGCTGCCCAATTTGTTACAAGGGACAACTTTTATTTAGGAGGAAACCATGTGAAAAGAGAACTGAATCTGGTGTCGGAGTATCTGCTTTCAAATCCCATCTATAGGATTTACCACCTATGTGAATCTGGGGCTGTCACTTAAGTCTCTGGAAAGCTTCTTTATCTAGAAAATGAGGAAGTTTGGATTAGACAGCCTCAAAAATTCCTTCCAGCCCTAGATATGTGATCCTATGATAGTGATGTTAAAAGAAAAAGAACATTAATGAAACATTAAAACTACACAGGAGAGAACAGAGAGAAGTTCAGAAGGGGATTCAAACAAACAGGGTTGTGCTGGTACTATCATGTTAAACTTAATATACACTTTAAAAAACTGCACAGAATAGATATTCATGTTTTCATATTGACTCCTCTTTTTCTTTTCTTTGTATATTTAAATGTTTGTGCTATTATTAATTTCATGATAAAAAGAAAAATGAAAATTTCCATTTTAATATTTTGTTTTCTGAATTGCATATAAAAACAATTTTTAACATTTTAAAAAATTGAGTTACAAATTCTCACACTCCCCCCGCACTAATAAGGCAAGAACTTTAACATAGGTTATACATGTGCAGTCATGTAGAGCATATTTCCGTATTAGTCCTGTTGTGAAAGAAAACATAGAAAAAAAACAAGAAAAATAAAGTTTTAAAAAGTATGCTTTGATATGTATTCATCTTGCAGGTGTTGCTATTTTTCTGGCTCTATAAGATAATTTTTGACAGTTTGATTGGTATGGCAATGAATAAGTAAATTAATTTAAGTGGAATTGTATTTTTATTATATTGACTCAGCCTACCCACGAGCAATGAATATTTTTTCCAATTGTTTAGATCTGACTTTATTTGTGTGAAAAGTGCTTTGTAATTGTGTTCACATAGTTTCTGGGTTTGTCTTGGTAGGTAGACTCCTAGGTAATTTACATTGTCTGCAGTTATTTTATTTTATTAATTAATTTATTTTTAGTTTTCAACAATCACTTCCATATGCTTTTGAGTTTTAAATTTTTCTCCCCCTCCTTTCTGGCCTCCCTCCCCAGGATGGTGTACAATATGATATAGACTCTACATATACATTCCTATTAAACATATTTTCACATTAGTCATGTTGTAAGGAAAAATTAGAACCAATAGGAGGAACCACAAGAAAGAGGAAACAAAACAAAACAGAAGAAAAAAAAAAGAGCAAATAGTATGCTTCAATCTGCATTTAAACTCCATAGTTCTTTCTCTGGATGTGGATAGCATCTTCTATCATGAGACTTTTGGAGATGTCTTAGATTCCTGCAATGCTGAGAAGAGTTAAGTCTATCAAAGTTAGTCATCACACAACATGACTGTTACTGTGTACAATGTTCTGGTTCTGCTCACTTCACTCAGCATCAGTCCATACAAATCTTTCCAGATTTTTCTGAAATCTATTTGCTCATCATTTCTTATAGTACAATAGTATCCCATTACATTCATATACCACAACATGTTCAGCCATTCCGCAATTGATGGGCATCCCCTCAATTTCAAATTCTTTGCCACCACAGAAAGAGATGCTATAAATATTTTTGTACATGTGGGCCCTTTTTCCATTTTTATGATCTTTTTGGGATACAGCCCAAGAAGTGCTATTGCTGGGTCAAAGGGTATGCACATTCTTATAGCCCTTTGGGCATAGCTCCAAATTGCTCTCCAAAATGGTTGGATCATTTCACAACTCCACCAACAATTTTGCAGTTATTTTAAATAGAATTTCTTTTTCTATCTCTTGCTGCTAGGCTCTGTCCATAATATGTAGAAATGCTTATGATTAATGTGGGTTTATTTTAATATCCTGCAACTTTGTTTAAGTTGTAAATTATTTCAACTAGTTTTTTTAGTTGATTTCAGATTCTCCAAGTATACCATCATATCATCTGCAAAGAATGATAATTTTGTTTCCTCATTGCCTTTTCTAATTCCTTCCATTTCTTTTTATTCATTTATTGCTCTAGTGATCATTTCTTGTACAATATTGAATAATGGTGGTGATGATGATGAGTGTTCTTGCTTCAGCTTGTTGGAAAGCCTTCTAGCTTATCCTCATTATAGATAAAACTCTCTGATATTTTTGGTAGTTAATACTCATTGTTTTAAGGAAAGCTCCATTTATTCCTGTCTTCTGGTGTTTTTAATAGGCATGAGTGTTTTATTTTGCCAAATCTTTTTTTCTGCATCTATTGAGATCATTGTATGATTTCTGTTGGTGTTCTTACTGATATGGTCAATTATGCTGATAGATTTCCTGATATTGAACCAGCCCTGCATCCCTGGTATAAAGCCTACCTTATCACAGTGTATGATTTTTTGTGATATGTTGTTGTAATCTCCTTGCTAGTGTTTTATTTAAAATTTTTGCATCAATATTCATTAGGGAAATTGGTCTATAACTTTCTTTCTCTGTTTTTGCTCTTCCTGGTTTAGATATCAGCACCATATTTGTGTCATGAAAGAAATTTGGTAGGGTAACTTCTCTGTCTATTTTTTCCAAATAGTTTATCTAGTATTGGAATGACTTGTTCTTTAAATGTTTGGTAGAATTCACTTGTGAATCCATTTGTTCCTGGGGATATTTTCTTAGGAAACTTGTTGAGATGGCTTGTTCAATTTCTTTTTCTTTTTTTTTTTTGTGTGTAGGTAATGAGGTTAAGTGACTTGCCCAGGGTCACACAGCTAGTAAGTGTTATGTGTCTGAGGCTGGATTTGAACTCAGGTCCTCCTGAATTCAAGGCTGGTGCTCTATCCACTGCACCACCTAGCTGCCCCCCAATTTCTTTTTCTAAGATAGGATTATTTAAGTATTCTATTTCCTCTTCCGTTAATTGAAAATAATAAAGAGACAATCACATAGTGGATAGAATTATGGAAATGGAATCAGGAAGACTGTGATACAAGTCCAGCTTCTGACTTTACACACTCTGTGACTTTGTGCATACCACCTAAGTTCTATGTGCCTCAAGGAATTCCCTTGGACTAGTACTTATGTACTAAGTTGTCAATGGGTTATAATCTATGTTAGTGAAGAGAATCCTCACACCTGGAGTTCACAACACTGACAGAATTATAGATCCTTCACATTTTTGTGCAATGGAAGAGAGATATAAGAAAAAAGTTAAAAAGCCCCTTAAAACTGTGATTAATTTTGTTGTTATCATGGGATATAGAACTGGAAACAACCTGAGAGATCTTTAAATCCAAGCCCCTCATTTGATAGATGTGGAAATGGATTCACTTGACCAAGGTCACAGCAGTAGTAAGGAACTTAGCTGAGATTTGAAAACAGGTCTTCTGTTTTCAAATCCAATTCCTTCAATGAAATTACTTTAGAACACAGGCATGTGTGTTGTACTTCATCCTGTCAGGAACTTTCTTTTAAACTGTCTATCTTATTTTATATCATTACTTAAAGGTTAACTTGTTACTTTTGTTTTTCAAAACTTTTACTAGAGGAAAGGCTCCTTTTTAGATTAGAATTGAAAATATCCCTCCTCCTTATTTTATATTTTCTAAAGCAGTTATTTTTCTTTTTCACTTTCCTTTCCCACTTCAGAAATAATGTAAATTAATGTTCAGTTATTCATTAATTTTTCCAACTGGAGAAACATATAAAAATTACCTCATGTAGTTAAGGAATTGAGTTTATTTCACTGAATTGGGCCATCTCATTACCCCAATTTAATTGTGCTCTATAACTTGTAACTATATCATGATGCACTTGGTTGTTTATCTAAATGAGAGGGTAAACAAGTGGTTTGCATAGATGACCTTCTTTAAACTTCCCAAACAGTTTCATTATTTATCCTTACTTTCTGGTCCTGCTGAGTTATCTACGGGGCCATCCAGATCTAAGATTCAATCTCCTTCACACGAGTGGGAGAAAAAGTCCCTTCAGTAGCTTTTTGAAAAACCTCTCATAATATCAGTCTGTCAAATGCCAGTAACTTTACATTTAATTTTATGCTTTTTGTTGTTTTGTTTTTGTTTTTTATTTGTTTGTTTGTTTTACAAATAGTGATTGCTAGCCAGATAAGTCTGGCACATGCTCCTCACCAACTTTAGATTATATACAAATATAGGCATAAAACCTAAGCTAATATCATCTCTAATTAATATGTCTGTTTATAAGCTGTTTTATTGAAGCATTTATAGAAAAAACAGATAGTGTTTTTAATGCTTAGTAACTATAACTCATCTCTAAGTGCATCAATTCAGTCCCTTCTAAAATGCTTTTTTCCCCCTGTTGTATAGGCATAGACTTTATGATATATCTTAGAGAATAGATATTACTACGTTATAGCACTGTTTATAGATATATTACATGAATATGCAATAATCCTATATTCATAGTCTATATTGTCATAGGGTATTTACTTCATTTATAAATGTTTATTTTCAAAAATTGTAAGCATTATTTAATATGCATAGGCAAATAATTTTAATGACATTTTCCAATGACCTATTTGTAATATGTTTATTCTACTAAAGCACAAATAAGAATATTGAAAACCAGTTTCCTTCTATTTATATAGAGTATAAGGGAAATTTACTTGGGTTAAAAAAATTGCCTTTTGATGATTTGCAAGTTTGTTCTACTGTGAGTGGGACTCTCTCTCTTTCTCTCTCTCTACACACACACACACACACACACACACACACACACACATCTATGTATATAATATAAACATACTTGAAACAATGAACCTGCTTGGAAAAGGTTCAGGAACTTTTCCAATGTGGATATTTCTTCATTATGAAAAGTAGTGTAAGAGCTTGTGAAATACTCTTACCTACTATCTACACTGCCAAGCTTTACTGGATACAGGTTTTCATTTCCTTTCAATGGAGCATCATCATAGGCTGTATTGGCAGCTAAAATGTCACAAACCCTGGACATGAATTTGTGTTGCCTAGAAGTTTAATCTAGGCACAGGGAAGCCAAGTTTAATTATACTAGCAAAGCTCAAAATATGGTAAGGGTAAAAAAAAATTCAAACCCTTTTAACAAAACAGTGACCATGTTTTGTAAAATATTTTTAAAAGAATGTTCTCGGTTTTTCTAATGAGCAGAACCAAAAGAACATTGTATACAGTAACAGCAATATTGTTTTAAGAATGACTTTGAATGAATAAATTATTTTATCTTTTATAAATCCTCAAATTAACTATAAAGGACATACATATGAACAAAGATGTTATCTGCATCCAGAGAAAGAATTGATAAATAGAAGTACATATAGAATAATTTTACACATATATGTATATATGTGTGTGTATGTGTGTGTATGTATATGTATGTTTTTGTGTGTGTATACCTATTTGTGTTTATCTCTAGGAAAGGAGAGGAAGGGAAGACAAAAAAGAAATTTGCATGATTTTGTTGTATATTTGAAAGGAATAGCAATATGTGCATAGATTTGCAGTTTCATGTACAATCATCTTTTTTTATTATACTATGTTATGGAAATGCTTGTTTTATTCCATAAATTAAAAATAAAATTTTAAAAAATGTTCTATATCCATAATGAGAAACACATCTCCTAGAGACATTGTCTCTGGTGATTGACTCAGTGGGCACTGAGGTACAAAGCTTTAACCTAAAACAAAGATTTTGTGAAAATGATAGGAAACACACACACACACACACACACACACACACACACCGTTTTGGGATGGATTTAATTGTTAACTAGTTTTTCTCTACATCTATCTTTGTATAACTTCCATTCATTGCTTATTCTACCCTTTGGGACCAAGCTAAACAAACTTAATCTCTTTTGAACATATGGCCTTTCACTTACTTTAAGACAACTACCATGCTTCCCTTAAGACCTTTCCTTTCCAGGCTCCTTTTTTTTCATGGTTTTTCCAAGCAGTCTTCATATGACATGACCTTGAGGCTCCGCATTGACCTGGTCTCCCTCTTTTTGATGCTTTTAAATTTATCAGTGTCCTTTCCAATGTGCTGTCAATGATTGAGGATAATAATGTAGATGGGGTCTAACCAAGAGCTCAGTGGGAATATTTCTTGCTTCCATTTGGAAACTTTGCCTCTCTTAAAACAATTTAAGGCTATATTAGTTTTTTGGGCTGTCATGTTACATTTCTGACTCACATATAGTATTTCATCTGCTAAGACCCCCAGATAATTTTCAGATGAGTTGTTATATAGTGATGCCATCCCCCATCTTGTTTTGGTAAAGATTTTTTTTTGCACTCAAGTTTATGATTTTATATTTATCCCTATAAAATTTCATCTTATTAGTTTTGTCCCAGTGTACTAGCCTGTCAAAATCTTATTGGATCTTGATCTTGTCATACAACACATTATTTATTCCCTCAGCTGGGAGTCATCTATAAATCTGATATCCTTTAATTACAATGTTAAGTAGCACTGGACTGGATTTACATTGCAGGTGATGTGCATAACCCAGAAATCTGTTCATTCATGGTCCAGAAAGACTTTTACATGGCAAGTTAGTATCAAGCCAGTACCTGGTTGTCTAGCTTCAATAGAGGGTCTTTCAACTTTTACATGTTCCCCTAGTGCCTACCTCATTGCTATGATTAGACTTACAGTGTTGCCCAAATTTTTTTACTACTTGTGGATGTGTCTCCTATGCTGCCAAGGTAGGCAGATGCTGGGTCATTGAACATGACTGTAGATAACCTGAAACTGAAATCTCTCCTGAGTCAAATTCAGAGCACTGTTTCACTCAAAGTTTGCTATGGGCAGATATTATGTTCAGTATTGTGTGACACAGAGCTGTTTAGAAACTGCTTACCTTCCTGATTGCTCTCTTTCATTGGACCTTTGGTCCACACATTGTTGGCAAGTTATCATGAAGAGAAACTACACTCTAAACTTCTTCTGGAAGCCTCTCCAAAATATGGTAGTAAACTGAAACTCTCAATTCAAAATTATCCATACTAGTAATTGTTTTTAAATTGTTCAGCCATGGCTGACACTTTGTGACCCCATGGACCATACTGTCCATGAGGTTTTTTTTTTGTTTGTTTGTTTTTGTTTTTGTTTTGCAAAGATACTGGAGCAGCTTTCCATTTCCTTCTCCAGTAAATTAAGGCAGAGATTAGGTGTCTTTCCCAGGGTCACACAACTAGTAAGTGTCTGAGGCCAGATTTGAACTTAGGTCTTCCTGACTTTCAGGCCCAGTAACCACCTAGGTGCCTCCTTGTATTAGTTATTCATATAGCAAAAATGATTAATTTTCAGAAACAACCAGGGACTATGAGATGGGATTAGCAATTTGGGGAATGACATTAGGTAACAAATTCCTGAAAAGTGGGCAATGTATGCTAAAATGATAGTCTACCCTGGTCATAGGAATAAGGTTATCTACCACAAAAAACCCCCCACAAAAAACAAAAACAAAAACAAAAACAAAATTTGCCAGAAGCTTTTCCTGATCACTTCAACTGCTAGTTGAAACTACCTGGTATTTAATTACTTTGCATTTATTTTCATTTAACCTCTTTATATTTGTTCTACATATACACATATATGCACATGTGTATATACAGACCTGGTGTCCCCAAATCTCAGTGCAGATTTAAGTTATTCAAGTTTTTTTTTTCTGTCATTCCTTAGTGTCCTAGTACTATTTGCACCCTTTACCATCATCTCTAGCTACCAAAAATGTTAAAAAATTACATTTTTCATCTAAGTTTCTCCTCGATGTTCTGAGCCTGCAGTTCCTTGTTCTAACATTGTAAAGGAAAGATTGCATATCTGTGAATTAGCCGTAGCTGCAGATTCTTGCAGACCCCTGTCATGGTTGCACATACCTCTGCCCTCTCCTTTTCAGTCTCCTCTGGCTCACTACTCCAGGATTAGATATCCACTAGCATTTTCTTAAGTCCTGGCATATGGATCACTCAAAGAAAGCTTTGTGAAGATGGCATTCTGTATTATATATGACTACCTGACATTATGTGAGTTTCCTTAAACCAAACCAAGTTTTCATAGTCTGTGAAGATAACAAGGTGTTGGACCCCTACTAGTTGATGCCATCAGGTCTCTTGGTCACCAATTAACTTCCTAGCCCTCATTTTATGACTCCAAGAGCATTAATTAGTATAAGTTATAGTCCACAAGTAATAAAAAAAATATCAAGTTCAGGACCTCCTCTTCCTGATACATTTTACATGAGGGCTACAAAGAATCAGCAGTTAATAATAGAGGATATTTATATAGTACTTTAAGGTTTGCAAAGAGCTTTAACACACCTAATTTAATTTGAACCTTCCACAAACCTCACACAATGTAGATAATTTTTGTTTTATCCCCATTTTATAGATGAGGAAACTGAGGCATTTAGTGACTAGTCCATTGTCAAATTATTACCAAAAAATTACCAAAATTATTACCAAAGAAGCAATTTGAACCCAGTTCTCTCCTAACTCCAAAATCAGTTCTCTTTTTATTATACCACATGAGGCCTGAGGTTTCATAACAACAGGATTGTCATAATTGCTTTTTATAAGATCCAGAAAGCCTTCAAAAATTACTCTTTGGTCACAAGGCAAATTGTATGTATAGGCTAGATTCACCAGGCTTTAGTATGAATTTTAAAACAATCACCTGAGTTTGAGAGAAGGCATACTTTTCTGATTCACAATATAAACCATAATTAAACAATATCTTACAGCTTCCTATATCTGAGAGGCATGTTGTTTGTCTTAATGGTACTATCCAGGTTTAAACAAAAAATTGATCCAAGGGATTTTTGAGATCCTCATTATTTAAATGTTGGAAGATTGCCACCGCTCTAGTCAACCCAAATGCCCTAATCTGCCATATTATGTACAAAGAGTCATCTTCCACTCAACTCTAGTCTGGATTCTAACAAGACTCTAGTTCCCCAATAAATCTGATTTGTTAGAAGCTTGAACTCTTCATAGAATATCTGATAGCATGAGCAGCAAGGAACATATCTGGGACATTCTTTCAATCTATCAGATGGTGGATACAGTGGTAGAATTTCCTTATAGGTTTAAGACATAAGAAAACAGGGGTGGCCATATGGAAACTGTAAAGTCTAAACAAAAATCTTCTGAGGACTGTCTTCTATATACACACCCTGACCCCTAAGGCTTGCTTCTCACAAATATTCATTTAGTACAAAAATTTGCCCATGAGACTTGGAACAAGGTCCCAAAAAGAAGATTAACAAGGCAACTGTTCAATTATCTTCTTGCTAAACATTTCCTGATACTCCAATGGTATTCTACTTTTCAGACACCATTTGGAGATTGTTGTGGTTTAAGGGACAGGACAGAGTGTTTCAAATACACACACACATCATGTTCTCACAAGGAAGTTTATTCACAAGGGTGATAGGATTGTGATATGAGTGAGAGCTATTGAGGAGGTAAACAGAGTTGAGTGATATCAAATCTGGGTCAGGTGTTTTTATTTTTATTTCTATTTTTTCTTGGATTTAGTCTCTGTACTGAAGGGAGGAAAGCATGGGCATGATATGCCAAGGTCAGGCCAAGAGCATCAACCAAATTATCATTCTGGAACCAGGGAACTCTGGGAATTACAACAAAATCAAAGTGGACTTTAGAACAATAGTAACATAGATGATGTTTATTCACCCAGTGATTCCTTTTAAAGCCTGTCCTTACCCACTCAAGATTATTGGGCCTTACTTGGTAATGACAGTATTAACTTTGTTAGTATAATATGTGTATATTATGCTATAATATGTATATTATGATATGTGTATATATAATGTATACTATATATGTATACCAAATGTATTAATATATGTATATTATATAATATATGTTACTTTATAAATAAGTAGGGTTGTGTGATTAAAAACATTTGGAAACCACTGTTTTAGACCACCTGAACCCTTCTTCCACTTTTGCTGTCTTACCCATTAGCTATTCTAACCTGTTTTTTCATTCAGTCACTGAGCTAGACCATTGTGTCCATTAATCTGTCAATCATGCAAGACTTAATGCCCATATAATCAACAGTTAATATACTAAACAGTTTGTATACGTGCTCACGGATTCTATCGTTCTTGCTCTCTAGGACTGGATGCAGTGCTAGAGTAGCGGAACAACCTAGAGCCATCTTAGGCTGTTGCTGTACAGTGCCACCTCTTTGGTGCTCTGCCTTTGAATGTCACTGGCTTCTTTCTGCTCTGTGTTAGCAATCTAGGCATATTTGGAAAGCAATTTTCTTCCCATCTGGATACATTTCTGGAAAAATAGTTGTTACCTTTGCCTCAGAGAGCCAGCATGATGTAGTGGGAAAAGCACTGGAATTTAATCAAAAGACCTGGATTCTGATCCTGACTCTCCCACATGTAAGATATATAATGTTGAGGAAACCTCAATTTCCTCATCTGTAAAATGGAGAAAATACCTGAACTATTAATGGATATAATAATACCTGAATACTAGAGTTTTTATGAGGATTAAATTAAATACTGCATGCAAGGTACTTTGCAATAATGAAGAATAATACAAATGCATTATTTTTAACCTTATGTTTTAATATTAATTTTGTTATTGTGAATTAACAAACAGCAAAACAAACAATGAACATCAAAAATGTACATTTCCATATATAAAGAACAGAAAAAGTATTTTGTATGGAATGTGTGTGTTTGTTGAAGTACACATTAAATTCAATATCTTAATTCTAAAAGGTGTCTTCTTTCTCTGTTTCCCTTTGAAACCTCCTTCTGTTCTCCTCTGAGCTTTAAAAAAATGCTTCCTTGATGTTTTCTCCCTCCCTCTTTCTCTCTCTCTCTCTCTCCCTCTTTTCCTTTGGACCTTTGTCAGAGCAACTTTCTACAAAGATTTTTCTTCCAGATAAGAATGTCCTTTCATTTTAACTTCATTGCTTTTGTTTATGCAAAAACTTTTCAATCATGTGTAATCAAAAATTTCCATTTTATTTCCCGTAATTCCCCTGTTCGGTCAAGAACTCTTCCCTTAGCCAGATGAAAATCATCTCTTCTCTTCTAATTTGCTTTTGTTTGAGACCATTCTTGAGAGCTCCCTCTTCTCCCCTCTTCTTCGTCTCAAGCCCTTCTGACATCATTCCCCAATATCTCCTCTTTCAATACAATCTCTGATGATGAGATGGCTCCACGATAGACTTCATTCTCTCCTGTATTCTACAGCAGATTCTTTCTGCCATCCTCCCAACTCCCTGTCCTGGAACGTCAATATCCTTCTGTCTACTAGCTCCCTACCTGCTTCCTACAAACAGTCCCAATTCTCCCCATTCTTAAACAGCTGTCACTAGATCCTGTGATGTCTACCAGCTCTTTTTCTGTATTTCTCCTCTCTTCAGCTAAACTCCTTGAAAAAGTCATCTAAACTTGGTGCCTCTGATTTTTCTCTTCTCGTCTTTTCTAAACTCTGAAATCTGGCTGCTGACTTTATCATTTTATTGCAACTGCTTTCTCTAAGGTTACCAGGGATCTCTTAATTGCCAAATCTAATGGCATCCCCCCACCCCCGCCCTTGATCATTCTGTAACATTTGGCATTGTTGACCATTTTCTTCCTCATGTATGCTCTCTCTTGATTTTTTTAAATTCTCAACTTTAATTTTAATTTAATTTAATTTAATCAATTTATAAATATATAAATATATATATTTATAAATTAATTAATTAATTTTATTTTATTCAATTCTTAACTTCTCCTTTTATCCCTTTTAAGGTTACTTGTTGAATGTTAAGCCATGTTACTCCCACTAACTGTGGGAGACTCCCAAGGCTCTGTACTAGGCTCTCTCTCTCTCTCTGTCTCTCTCTCTCTCTCTCTGTCTCTCTCTCTTTCCATCCCTAACTCTCCTGTTACTTGATCTCATCAGTCTCCATGACTTCAATTCTCATCTCTATACATATAATTCCCAAATGTAATTATCTAGTCCTAGCCTCTCTCCTGTTTTCCAGTCCCATATCAACACCTATCTATTGGACATTTCAAACTAGATATCCCTTAAGCACTTCAAACTCAAAATGTCCAAAACAAAACTCATTAACTTTTCCTCAAAACCATGTCCTTTTCTAAACTTCTACTGTTTAGGGCACCACCATCCTCACAGTCACTAGTGTTAGTGACTTCATTGTCAGGTTCAACTCTCCCACATCCCACATATCCAGTTACATGGTCTCATTTCTTTGTCTATAACATTGCTCACATACACCCCCTTGTCTTTATTCATGAAGTTAGAATCCTAGTTCCACCCCTCATCAACTCTTGCTTGGACGATTGCAGTAGCCTTCTAACTAGACTCCACCTCTAGTCTTTCACCACTCCAACCTAGGGCCAAAGTGATCTTCCTAAAGCATAGGTCTGACTATGTCACTCTGCCTCTACAAACAAACATACTTAACAAACCCCAATGACTCCCTGTTACCCCTAAAATAAAATAAAATGTCTATTTGGTTTAAAGAGCTTCACAATTGTTATGTAATTATGTATTTCTAATCTTTTAACTTATTAATACCCTCCATATACCCTATAGGCCAGCCACTCTGGTCTATTTGCTGTTCCTCGAACTTAATGCTCAATCTTTTGTCTTTGTCCCTATACCCTAGTTGTCTCTCATGCCTAGAATGCTCTCCCTCTTAGCCTTTAACTTAGAATCCCTGACTACATTCAAGACTGATCTTCAATTCCACTTCCTTTAAGAGGCCTTTACCACTTCCCCAGTTGCTAATGCTTTCCCTTATAAGGCTACCTTTCAACTACTCTATATTTACCTTGTATATACTGACATGTATGTGTAACCTCATCAATCAGAAAATAAGCTTCTTGAGCACTGGAATTGGTTTTTCCTTTTTTTTCTTTGTATCCCCAGTATTTAGTAATTAGTGCCTGGCACATGATTAATGCTTTATAAATGCTTGTTGATTGGTTATGGTGCATCCTTTTATATTTAGGTCATGCATGCATTTGGAGATTATCGTGGCACATTGTATAAGGTATTCTAAACCTAATGTCTGCCCGACTGCTTTCTGGTTTTTCTAGCAGTTTTTTTTAATAGTGAGTCCTTACCCCCATATTTGATATCTTTAGTACTTATTGAACACTATAATACTATATTCATTTCTTTCTTTCATATCTCTAATCTCTCCCAATGATCAACTTTTCTGTTTTAAGCATTGCCGCATAGTTTTAATGATTAGTAATTTGCAGTATAGTTTGAGTGCTGACATTGCTGATTCCCCTTCTTTCTCACTTTTTCTCATTATTACTCTATCCATTCTAGAAGCTGCTCCCCTATCACTTCTAAGATGCAATACAAAATCCTTCCACCCCTTTTCTGTCTTCTTCATTTATATCTCCCTATGTACTCTTTAATCCAGTGATGCTGTCCTGTTCATTAATTTTTTTAATTTTATATTTTTTTACATTCCTTTCCAGAAAAGACTTCTCTCTCTCTCTCTCTCTCTCTCTCTCTCTCTCTCTCTCTCTCTCTCTCTCTCTCTCTCTCTATCTCTCTCTCTCTCTCTCTCTCTCTCTCTCTCTCTCTCTCTCTCTCTCTCCTCCCCTCCCTCTTTCTCATTTTCTCATGCCAGTAATGCTCCCTCTTCATCTATAATACCTCCTGAATTTTTTCAAGTATCAACTAAAATCCCACTTTCTATAGAAAGTTTTTTCCACTACTACTTAATTCTAGTGCCTTCTGTCTGTTGATATTTTCCATTTATCCTGATATAGCTTGTTTGTAATTATTTATTTGCTTATTATCTCTCCCCATTAGACTATGAACTCTTTCCTCAAGGGCAGGGACATTCTGTTGTCTTTCTTTCTATCTCTAGCACTTAGCACAGGGTCTAGCATATATTAGGTACTTAATAAATGTTTATTGACTGTTGACTATCTCCATCATTGATTCAACAGATGAATTCTGTTGTTTTGCTGGCTCTATAAATTAACCCCATAGTAATTTGATTGGTGAGTAGGTAGGTGGCACAGTGGATAGAGTGCCAGGCCTGTAGTCAAGAAGATTCATCTTCATGAGTTCAAATCTGATCTCAGACACTTACTAGCTGTGTGACCTTGGGCAAGTCATTTAACCCTGTTTGCCTCAGTTTCCTCATCTATAAAATGAGCTGGAGAAGAAAATGGCCAAATCTTTGCCAAGAAAACTTCAAATGGGGTCACAAAGAGTTGGATACAACTGAATAACATCAATTTGATTGGCATGAAACTGAATAAATTATTTTAGGAAGTAAATTGGAATGGACTAATCATGAGCAATAAATATATTTATAAATATTTAGTTCTGTATTTCTGAATAAAGGTTTATGTTGTGCTTATATAATACTTGTATATATCTTGGTAAGTACAGTCCCAAATATTTTATACTTTCTGTAGTTATTTTGAATATAATTTCCCTTTTTGCTTTTTCATGCTGGGTTTTGTTGGTAATAGTCAGTTAGCCAATAATTTATTAAATGCATAGTAAGTACCAGGCAGTATGCTAAGCACTGGAGATACAAAGAAAAGCTGATTATTTATATCGATTTATGTTATATTTTGCTACTTTAATGAGGTCATTGTTTCAATTAATTTAGGTTAATTCTCTAGGATTCTCTAATTAGATCGTCATATCATCTGTAAAAAGTAATAATTTTTTTCTTCTTTATAATTATTCTATCAACTTCTTTTTCTTGTCACATTGCTATAGCTAGCATTTCTAGCAGTGTATGAAAAAATAGTCATAGTAATGGACATCTTTGCTTTACCATGATATTATTGGAAGGGGCTCTAGTTTTTCTCCATTACACATAATGCTGGCTCTTGTATTTAGATAGGTACTATCAATCACTTCAGAAATTGATTTATTTCTATGCTGTTTAATTTTTTTGGTACAGAAATTAGTTTTGTATTTTGTCAAAAGCTTTCCTCCCCCTATATCTAGTGATATAATATGACTTATTTTGTTCTTGTTATTAATATTGTGGGTAGCAGAGTAAACCAAAGAAACTCCATTTTGTCTGCAGCCCTTTGTCTTGTCCCTGACCCTGTGTGTATTGCAACTCCCACCCAGGGACCTTCCTTTCTATGAAATAGCAGTCCTATCTATTAGGGCAGGGTTACAAGAGATAGCTAACCTGAAGAAGAGCCTTTTTTTGTTACTTGCCCCCAGCAACAGACCTGTTCAATCCTAAGGTAACCCATACCTAATTCATCTCCTGCCTAAATTGAAAACTAAATTAAAAACTGAGTCTCTGCCCATGTAGGGGTGGGATTCCCTTGCTAGAAAATTCAAAAAACTGTCATTGGTTTCTAAATTTTTGGTTTGGGTTAGATTTTGGTTTTGGTTCTGGTTTGTTTTGGCACCAACAGTTTTACCCATGATAAGATATATTATATTAGATGGCAGAAAAAAGGCAAAGACTTACCTGAGCTCTCCCAAATTCCATTCTAAACAACATTAACACTCAAAATGAATTCTGGAGTGGCAGAAGCCACAAAAGGATGAGGTGAAACAATTTTCTAGCTCAGACAACTTAGGTCTGCAGGAAAGGTCTGTCACACCAGAATGGAGTGCAGTCCAGAGCAGGCAACTTGAGCATAGGCCACATACCAGCAAACCAGTAGCAGGCCTTGAGGGTCACTGAATCAGTGGAGGCAGCATGAACTTTCAGCCCACTTATGGTAAGGAGGTTGTACAACTTGTCAGAACGAGATTCCAGGGATCTATTTGCTATTACTGGATACAAGATTCTTTTGCTTTGCCCATAAGCTGATCCAGGTTGCAGTTCAAGGTCGCAGTCCTGGGATGCAGTTCCAGAGGGAGCAGGAGCACAAGCACATTAAAGCTGGTGACCACATGGGAGTAGGAACCTGGTCACAGGTTCCAAGGCAGAGAAGAGTGCTTGTGATCTATCATTCATAGACCAGAGTAGGGGCCAGAAGAGTAGTAAACACTCCTCTCCTTAGATTGTACTACCTTGAAGGAAGTGAAAACTTATAGACCTTCAGAACTAGCTCTGAAAATGGCTGCATGAAAAACCTTAAGCTTGGGACAGTGCCCCCTCCTCTCCAGGAGCAGAGGCCAACTTCAACATAAAGTTAAAAGTCAAGAAATGGACTGGGGAAATGAGCAAAGAACAAAAAAAGGAATCTGACCATAGAAAGTTACTATGGTGACAGAGAAAATCAAAACACAAACTCAGAGGAAGACAACAAAGTCAAATGTTCTATCCAAAGCCTCAAAGAAAAATGTGAATTGGTCTTAGGTACAAAAAGAATTCTTGGAAGAACTCAAAAAGGATTTTGAAAACCAAATAAGAAAGGTAGAGGAAAAATTGAAAAAAGAAAAAGAAAAGAAAGTGATGCATAAAAAAATCCTGAAAGGCGGCACAAAATATTAATGAAGAAAATAGCACCTTATAAAACAAAATAGGCCAAATTGTAAAAGAGGCACAAAAATTCACTGAAAAACTCCTTAAAAAAGTAGAATTGGCCAAATGGAAAAAGATATATAAAAATTCATTGAAGAAAAGAATTCTTTATAAAGTAAAATTGGCCAAATGGAAAAAGAGATATAAAAGCTCACTGAAGAAAATAATTCCTTAAAAATTAGAATTGGGCAAATGGAAGCTAATGACTCCATAAGACATCAAGAAACAATAAAAAAAAATCAAGAAAATGAAAAAATAGGAAAAAAATTTGAAATATCTCATTGGAAAAATAACTCACCTGGAAATTAAATTGAGGAGAGATAATTTAAGAATTATTTGACTACCTGAAAATCATGATAAAAAAAGAGCCTAGACATCATCTTTCAAGAAATTATCAAGAAAAACTGCCCTGCTATTTTAGAATCAGAGGATAAAATAAAAATTGAAAGAATCCACTGATCACCTCCTGAAAGAGATCTCAAAATGAAAACTTGCAAGAATATTATAGCCAAATTCCAGAGCTCCCAGGTCAAGCAGAAAAAATTGCAAGCAGCCAGAAAGAAACAGTTCAAATATCATGAAGCTATAGTCAGGACAACACAAGATTTAGCAGCTTCTACATTCAAGAATCAGTGGGGTTGGAATTATGATATTCGGAGGACAAATAAGCCAGTATTACAACAAAGACTCGATTACATAGCAAAACTGAGTATAATCCCTCAGGAGAAAAATTCATATTCAGTGAAATGGAGTACTTTCAATCAATTCTGATGAAAAGACCAGAGTTCAATAGACTTTTTGATTTTCAAATACAAGACTTAAGAGAAGCATAGAAAGGTAAACAGAAAAAAGAAATCATAAGGGATTCAATAATGTTAAACTGTCTACATTCCTACATTGGAAAATGATACTTGTAACTCCTAAGAACTTTCACATTATAGGACAAGAGTATACATAAACAGGGGCTATGGGTGTGAGTTGAAAATGATGAGATATGGAAAAAAATAAAATTGAGGGGTAAGAAAGAAGACTACACTAAGAGAAGGGAAAAGGGAATGGTAGAATAGGATAAATTTTCTCACATAAAAGTGGTGCAAAAGAGCTTTTATAGTAGATAGGAAGATGGGGGAAGTAAGAGGAAGCTCTTGAATCTCACTCTTATTGGAATTGGCTCAAACAAAGATAACATATAAACTCAGTTGGGTATAGAAATGTATCTTACCCCATAGGAAAACAGGAAAAAAAGGAGATTAAGGGAGGGACTGATAGAAAAAAGGGTGGATTCAATTAGGTAATAGTCAGAAGTAAGACACTATTGAGAATGGACAGGGTAAAGGGAGAGAATTGGATAAACAGGGGGAAAATAGGGTGGAGGGAAATATAGTTAGTAATTATAACTATGAAAAAATTTTTACAGTAAGTTTCTCTGATAAAGGCCTCATTTCTCAAATATTGGAGAACTGAGTTAAATTTATTTAAAAAAAGAGTCATTCCCCAATTGATAAATGATCAAAGAATATGAACAGGCAGTTTTCAGACAAAGTAATCAAAGCTGTCTATAGTATTATGAAAAACACTCTAAATCACTATTGATTAGAGAAAAACAAATTAAAATAAACTTAAGTCCTACCTCACACCTTTTAGATTGGCTAATATGACAGAAAAGGAAAATGACAAAGTTGGAAGGGACATGGGGAAATTGAGAAACTAATTCATTGTTGGTAGAATTGTGAACTGATTCAATCAATCTGGAGAGCATTTTATAACTATACCCAACGGACTATAAAACCATGCAAACCCTTTGACCTGGCAATACCACTACTAGGTCTCTGTCCCATAGAAATATGAAACAAAAAGAAAAGCTTTTATATGTACAAAAATATTTATAGCCACTCTTTTAGTGGTGGCAAATAATTGAAAACTGAGGGCATAGCCATCATTTGGGGAATAGCTGACCAAACTGTGGCATATGATTGTGATGGAATACTATTATGCTATAAGAAATGACAAGTGGGATGCTCTCAGAAAAACCTAGAAAGACTTATATGAACATATGCAAAAGGAAAGGAGCAGAACCAGGAGAACATTGTATACAGTAACTACAATATTGTACAATGATTTTAACTGTGACTAACTTAGCTATTCTCAGCAATAAAATGATCCAAGACAATTCTGAAGGATCAATGATGAAAAATGCTATACATCTCCAGAGAAAGAACTGATGGAGTCTGAACACAGATCAAAATACAATTTTTTTAAACTTTATTTTTTGGTCTGTATTTTCTTTCACAACATGACTAATATGGAAGTGTTCTGCATGGCTGTACATGTATAACCTATATCAAATTGCTTTCTTTTTCAATGAAGGGGGAAGAAAAAGAGTGAAGGAGAAAAAGTGAATCTCAAAATTTTTAAAAATGAATGTTAAAAATGTTTTTATCTGTAATTGGAGAAAATAAAAAATTAAATAAATATATTTTTCTTAAAAAAGAAATGACATGTTAAAACAAAAGATATTAATAAATAACAAAAATGCAAAAAAATACACTTATAGTTTTCCTAAAATAGAAAAAAGGAACCCTGAATTTCTGGTATGAGTTCAACCTGTTCAAGGCTAATATTTTAAATAAATTACTATAGCCTATATGTTAACATTTTATTCAACATTTTGGCATAATTCATTAGGGAATTTGGTCAATCGTTTCTCTTCTCTTCTTTGGTCTCCTTGGCTTAAGTGTAGAGAAAATATTTGTATTATAGAAGGAATTTGATAGGATCTCTTCCTGATTTTTATATTTATACAAAGGGTTTATAAATTATTAGAACTTTCCTTTGAAGTATTAATAGCATTCAAAGAATTAAATTTTTTTTCAGTGTTTTTTTTGTGAATTTTTGTTGTTTTTATTGATGACTTCCGTTTTTTAATCATCATAGTTATCCCAAGTATTCCTCCAGGTTTTTATTTTCCTCCATCTGTCTCTTAACATTTTTTCCAAGCTATGATTTTTTTCCTCTTTTACTTCCTCTAATAGTACTATATTCCTCCAGTTACTTTACTTTAATATTTTTTAAGGTGGCCCTATTCCCACTGACTCTTTCCCCCTCACCTCTGATCCCCTCTTCTTTTTTGTTACCCATTTCCCTTTGAGGTTTTGCTAATTAGGTCTTTTTTTCATGTCTACTTTCGTCTGGTTATGTAATTATTCCCCTCACCTTTTTTTCCTTTCTCAGTTAGTCAAGAAGATTCTCCTTTCCTCTCCTCCCCTTCAACTAGTCTTATTCATTAGTTTTTAAGATTTCATATTTTTTGCAGCCCTTCCAGAAAGGATTTCTCTCACTCTCTTCAGTATCCATCTTCTCTTTCCATCTACTAATGTAATCTCACATGTTATATTGTCCAACAAAAACTTCAATTTTCCTGTAGGCAGGGTCTCACCAGGTTCTGTCCATAATTCCCCATGCCCATAACTGTGAACTCCATCAGACTTTGGCTTTCACCCAGTCTTCTTGCATACATTTAGAATGAAGTTTCTTACTGGTCTCTCTATTGTTAGTCTGTTGTTACTGTCCTTGCCTGCTGCATTATTCATTTATCCTGAATTTCTATTGTTTGGGGTGTTCAAGAAGCAAATAATCTCTTTAGCTCTAGCTTTCTTTCTAAAAATGTTTCAAACTCTTCTTTATTATTGGATATCCATCTTTTTTGTTGTATGGTGAAGTTCAGATTTGCCGAGTATGTCACTCTGGACTTCATCCCGAGGTCCATTGCTCTTCAGAACACATTTCTTCTGTTCCCTCCTGAATTTTCTGGTGGGTGCAAAATATTTTTATACTACTCAAATATCCTTTTTTTTGGATTTGAAAGTCTTTCACTTAATCACTTGATGAACTTTTAACTTTTGAATTTAATTGTTAAATTTAACCATTATTGTGTCATGGAGTTTTTAGCTTTTTTTTTTAAAGGAGGGAACTTATGAGTTTTTTTCAATTGGTATTTCATTTTCTATGTTCAGAAGTTCTCTTCTATTATTTCCTCCATTATAGTGCTAAGGTTTTTTTTCTTCCTGTCATGTTCTTCTAGGAGTACTGTCATCCTTAGGTGGTTTCTATGCATACTGTCTTCGAGATCAGTATATTTTGCTCACGTAGTATGTTTTCTTTTAATGTTCTTGGTTTTTGTTTTTGTTTTTGTTTTTGTTTTTGTTTTTTTTTTTGCTTCTCTTCTTCTAGGTTGTCCTTCATTTCTATATACTTCATTCTCAATATGTTGTTCTTTCTTGTTTCTTTGGTGAGGCTTACCACCAGATTCTAGTTTTTCTATTCTGACCATTACTTTTTGTTGCACAGGTTGAAATCTGCTCTCATAATTCTCATTTCTCTTTTGAACCATATGTTGTGGTTCACGTTCTTCTCACATTCTATAGGGTTCTCTGTCTCATCAAGGGTTGGATTGTTTTTCTTCATTTTGCAGTATTTATCCATAGAAGCCTGAACTCCTTTATTAGATCTAGAAGCCATATTTCCTTCTGCTGTTAGTGTTTTCCCTGTTGATTTTTCTGCTTATTCTAAGGTCTTTGAGTTTTCTTCTTCCTGAGATCTTTGGCAATTTTAGTCTTCCTCCCCTTTATTTTCTACTGTTGTTTACTTTCTGACCTCACCTCTGATGTAGGTTTCCTTAGGAGCTATGTCTCAAAGTATTTCAACCTCCTCTCACACCAGGCAATTTCAAGTTCACCAGCCTAGGTTTCTGCCCCAATTGAATTAAAATTAACTTCTAAAATCATCTGATCCTTGAGCTTTTTTCATTAAAATTGAACTTAAGGTTTTTTCAGCTTCTTTTTCTAAAGCTGGTATTTAATTTCTTTATTTCTTATTCCATTAATCTAGTAAATATTTTATAATTTAAAAATCCATTTAATTTGAAAATTTTGTGGGAATATAGCTGTGCAAAAAATTTTATAATTTCTTTTATTTCAATTGTTGTGAATACTCCCTTTTCATTTCTGACATTCTCTTTCTCTTTGAATTTCTCTAGCTTCACCCCAAAAGTTTTAATATGTTATCTTATTATTTTGATTTTCTTTCATGGAAATTATCTGTGTTCCTATGACATTAATTAATCCTCCAATTTTTTTTTTAATTTTGTTTTAATCACATTCAAATCACCTTTTCACCCTCCTACTCCCAATTGGAAAACAAGGAAAACAAAACCGTTTACAGGCATGTATAGTCAATCAAAAGACTTGGCTAAATTTAAAAAGGTATTTGTCTCATTCTGCATTTTGAGTCCTTCAGCACTCCATCAGGAGGTAGGTAGAATGCTTCATCATTAGTTCTCAGTAATCATGATTGGTCATTATGCTGTCAAGAGCTCAGCATAGTAGTATTCCATCACATTTGTATAATATAACTTGTTCATCCATTGCCCAATTTATGGACACTCCCTCAAATTCCTATTCTTTACCATCTCAAAAAGTTACAAATATTTTTGTGCACCCATAGTTTGTTCTGCTTAGGAATAATCCTTTCCTTAATCTACTTTGCTTTTAATGCCTCCTCTTCCTTTCACCCCCTTTCCTCCTATTTCCCTGTTGAATGAAATGTAATTTTTTACTCAACTCTGTGGGTATATATATATATATATATATGCTCTCTTATTTCCTTTGACAAGTTCAAATGAGAGCATAGTTCAAGTCAGCCCCACCCTTCCCCACCTCCTTGATTATATAGATCTCATTTGATTGTGAGATAATTTGCCCCCTAATCTTCCATATCCTCTTCCCTTCTCTTTCCATTCTTTTCATAAGATCATCAAGACATAATAGAACCAATTCAAGACTTTGACTAATTGGATTCCCTCTATAAAACCTGATGATCACAGAGTTGAGAGGGACACATATCATTCCCCTATATTTGAATATTGGTAGTTTATCCTTGTTTAGTCCTTTATCATTATTCATATATGTTTACTTTTTTATATTTCTCTTCACTCCTGTGTTTGAAATTCAAAATTTGTTTGCAGTTCTAGTTTTTTCATCAGGAATGCTTGGAAGTTTTCAATTTCATTAAAGCTCCATTTTTTCCTACTGTAGCATTATACTCAGTTTTTTTCTGGGTAAGTTATTTTTGGTTGCAAGTCTATATCCTTTACCTTCTGGAATATCATATTCCAAGTTCTCCATTCCTTTAAAATTGTGGCTGCTTAACTGTGTGAGATCCTTACTGTGATTCTTCAGTACTCAAATTCTTTTTGGCTGTTTGCAATATTTTTTCTTTTACCTGGCAGTTCTAGATTTTGACTTTAATATTCCTGGGAATTTTCATTTGGGGGTTTCTTTTTTATATTTTTTAATTAATTTATTTATTATTAGTTTTCAACATTCATTTTTATAAGATTTTGAGTTCTAAATTTTCTCCCCCTCCCCAAGACAGCATGAAATTTGATATAGGCTATATATACAATCAGATTAAACATATTTCCACATTAGTCATGTTGTAAAGAAGAATTAGAACCAAAGGGGAAAACCAGGAGAAAGAAAAATTAAAAAAAGAAAATAGTATGCTTCAATCTGCTTTCAGACTTTATAGTTCTTTCTCTGGATGTGAATAGCATTTTCCATCTTGAGTCTTTTGGAATTATCTTAGATTATTGCAATGCTGAGAAGAGCTAAGTCTATCAAAGTTGGTCATTGCACAATGTTGCTGTTACTATGTATAGGGTTCTCCTGGATCTGCTCACTTCACTCAGTATTGGTTCATGTAAGTTTTTCCAGATTTTTCTGAAGTCCACCTGCTCATAATTTCTTATGGAACAATAGTATTCCCTTACATCCATATACCACAACTTGTTCATCCATTCCTCAATTGATGGGCATCCCCTCATTTTCCAATTCTTTGCCACCACAAAAAGAGCTGCTATATTGGGGTTTCTTTCAAGAGATGACCAATAGCTTCTTTTTTTTTCTGCATTGCCTTCTGGTTCTAAAAGATTTGGTCAGTTTTCTTTTGTGATTTCTAGAAATATAATATTTAGGCTCATTCATAGTACAATGATTCTTAACTTTTTCTCCTTGCTCTGTTTGCTAAGTAAGTTGTTTTTGTCATGAAATACTTTACATTTTCTTCTATATTTTTTCAGCCTTCTGGCTTTGTTTTAATATTTTTCATTTTCTCATGAAGTCATTGACTTCTATTTGGTTCTATTTGAATTTTCAAGGAGTTTTTTGCTTGGGCTTAAGTTGTTAATTCCCCTCTTAATTATTTTATCCATATTTCTCAGTTCTTTGTCTTTTTCCCTCAAGTGCTCTCATTCCATTTATTTAAAAAAAAATTTTAACTCTTTTTTTAAACCTTTGCTTCATTTCTTCTAGCAATTCTAGCTGATTTTGAGCCCAAGTTGTATTTTTTTCCTCGGAGACATTGCTAGTAGATGTTTTGTAGTCATTCTTGCCTTTTGTGTTTGTGTTTTGAGCATTTCTGCCAACATGATAGCTCACTATGATGGGTTTCTTATGTTGTTGTTGTTGTTTTGGTTTGTTTGCCCATTCTTTCAGCCTACTTCTGAACTTTGGACTTGATATCAGGCCTTGGCTCTGACACACTTCTGGAGGGAAGGTTTAGGCTGTTCCTTTTACTGCTTTCATTGGATACTGAATATTGTGTTATTCCAGGATCTCAGTGACAGACAGGAGACCAGCAAATGTTCAGTGCTCCCAAAGTGGTATGATCCAGGGCAAAGTCTGATTACTTCCCTCATGATCTGAGCTCTGCAAATTCCTGGCCTGTGCTCTAGTCTGTGTGAGCATAGAGTTCTACCTGATTCCATTGCTGTCAGACAACTGGAAAGTTGTGTTGGTTCAGAGTGACAGAAATATAGCCTCTTCTTTGGTCTGGGATTCTTGCTGTATTTATCCCTTTACAGGTTGGGCTAGATGTTGGAAGTGAGACCCTGCTCAGCTTGGGTCTGAGCCACACTGGTACTACTTTCTTCTGAATATCCTCCTTTCTCCATATATAGCCCATGGCCTCCTTATCTAGGGATGCCATTCCTCTGCACAAGTCCCATTTTTACTCTGCCCTGGATCTGTGACCTGGAACTGGGTAGTAGATGACAAAGCTACTAGTTCACTCCTGTCCCCAGAGCAGTGCCCAGGGATGGGTCTGGTGGAGTCCTAGTAGACATATGAGACCTCTTCTTGCCCTCATGCACAGCCTCTCCTTTAGTTCAGTGCTCTGCAGGTTGTTCTCTTCTACTGACCCATCTCCAATGCCCAATCGGACCTCCTTATCTTGTCTCCCTAGGCCAAGCTGGGCTGAAAAAGTGATTGACTGTGACTTTTTCTGGATTTTTCCATTAAGATTACATCTGCTGCATTTTCTAAATCTGTCTGGGAAGAGTTTGTTGGAAGGGACCTCACTGTATTACTGTGTAAATACTTATGCTTCATATGTTTTCTTATAGATCACATTTTAATTTTGCTTTCTAAGGTTTTCCATTTCAACTTTATGGTCACTTTATCACAGTCATATGCATTGTTCTGATTGGTAATTGTATGTTATTGCTCATTATATCCTCTTTATTTTTTCACCTCTTCTTGCCTACCCTCACCTTTATGTAGGAGAATAAGGTGATCAAAGAGAAAAAAAATGATTAACACCAGTGATATGTAATTGAAGAAATTTGCTTTTGCTTCACTGACCTTCTTGTCTCCTAGTACTCCATTGATGGTTCTTACCATTTCTTTCTTCCCTTTTAATCTTCCCTTTATAATTCACCCTCCAAAGTTGAAGTTTGTTTTGCTTGTGACTATTCCTTCCCTGACTGTACCCTCCCTCTTAAAATCCTCACTTCCCTTTTCATTATCCCTGACTGTTTCCCTGTTGGTTTTCATGTATTTCAACACCAAACTTTCTGTATTCATGAGTATAGCTTTTCTTTACCTAGTTTTGATAAAAATGAGGTTCATGTGATGCCCACTCTCCTAACTCCTTTCTCCAGGTTTTTATACTCTTTTTATACACCCCAATTAAGAGAAATAGCAAATTCTATTCCATTTTCCCTCATTTTCCCCTAGTGTATTCTTTTTCCCTTCCTTTTTTTCCTCATGATGCTATCAACCCAGAACATAACCACCCCCAGTCCCTGTTTGCCTTACTTAATTTCTTCTGTGACTCTTGAAGATATTAGGATTCTAAAAGATTGATTGCTTCTTCTCTCCCTATTAGAATGTAACCACATCATTGTTTATCCCCTTCTTATTGTTCAAATGTATTTATCTTTATAGGTTTCTCTTGACTCTTGTATTTGCATTTCAAAATTTCTACTCAGCTTTAGTCTTTTCATTGAGAATGCTTGAAAGTGCTCTATTTCATTAAAATTACACATCTTTCATGTAGGATTATACTCATTCTTAGTAAAAAAAAAAGGGAAAAAATTAAAGAGGATATAATGGGGAGTAATATGCAATTACCAATCAGAACAATGAATATAAATGTGATAAACTGACCCATAAAGTTGAAGTGGAAAACCTTAGAAAGAGTAAATTATTCTTAGTTGTAAATTTTTATCTTTTCCATTTTGTCATATTGTATTCCAAGATTTCATTTTTTATAGTTCTTATTGTCATGTGTTATATGACACTAATGTTGCATCTTTGCTACCTGAATTCTTTCCTTCTGGTTTCTTTCACTGTTTGTTTCTTTGTTTTTTTTTCCTTTAACTGGAAGCTCTGGATTTTTGTTATTACTTCCTGTTTTATCTAAATAAGCATTTATTAAGTGTATACTATGTTCCAGGAACTACGCTAAGTTCTTTGCAAATTTTTCATTTGATCTTCACAACTCTGGGAAGCACTTGCTATTATCATCCCTATTTTATAGTTGAGAAAAGTCACACACAGTTATAGATATTCTTCAGAGAGAGACCTAAAGTAAGACAGAATAGACTTTGGAAGTCAAACATGTAGTGGAAACTCAGATCCTCAACATGTCCCTGATTTCCAGCTCTCCTCCCTCCTTAAAGACTTTAGGTACTTTCCCTTTAGTTGGGATCAAGATCTTTCTCTCTTGCTGTTATATTTCTTCCAAGAACTCTTGTAGTCTTTATAACCAAACCATATCCCCCCAAAGATTTTATCTGTACTTGTTCTGAAGTTATTCTCTTCTTCTGGGTTTTCCTTTTTGGGTATCTTTTGACCTATGTCTTCAGAGTGTTTTGTGTCTTCTGCTTAATTATATCTCTTCAATTCTTAATTTGGGACATTTGGCCGGGTCCAGGCTCTGACCAATCTCACATCTGTGAATGAGACTGTCAGTCTATTTGGCCCTAGCCTTATTCTTGTGTTATTGCCACCAGTTTTCAGTTTCCAGGGTATGTCATCCCAGAATGCCTGCAGACTTCAGTGTGTCTGGTCTGAGTCCTGCAGTTGATTGTCCACAGTCAGGGCACTGCTTTGATCTTCCATTCCCTCTGGGGCTTCTCTTGTCAAAAGAATTGGCCAGCTTTTAGCCTGTTCACCTGATCTCATCATGGCTTTCCTGGCAGGATGTTTCTTCCATTAATATAGTAGTGGTCATCTTTTGTACATTTCTAGGCTGTACAAAAGAGCTTACCAATGTGTTTCTCTGGATTTCTTGATAACTTTTTGAGCTGATGACCCTTTAACAGTATATGTGGGGAAACTATGCTTTTCTGTACCCTTTCATGCCCCTATCTTAACAGGAACTTTTCACCAACCCTAACTTTTTAAAATAACTGCTATGCTAGTGAAACAATTCCTCCACCATGTTCTAGCCAAACAAGTCATGAATCACTTCTGGATAATCCTCCATTTGCCTTCGATGTTTCAATCATTTTGTTAACTATAGTGTTCAACAGCATCCTTTTTAGTATCTATTCTTGTCCCAAACACACAAACTATACCAAAAAGAAAAGTTAATGGTTTTAATTCTCTATATCTTTACCTTTTGGCCTTTTACATTGGATATTATATTACAGATACAATTGATATTTATAGACACTTTTGAAATTGCAACCTCTAATTGCTTTTTAAATGCTACTTTAGTTTTATAATGATTATTATTAATTAGGCCTAAAGAAATTTCTGGCTTGAATTTCTTAATGCATATATACATGAATTATATACATGTGCATATATATATATATATTCATATATATAAAATGTATACACACCTATATGTATGTATATAGATAGTATACTATGTAGTATATATATATTTTGTATATTTATATATTATATAAAAGTTTCAAAGTAGGTACTATAATTAGAGCTTCATATCTACGTGTATATATCCATATATATCTATAACTATCTCTATATCCATCTATTCACGTAATGAATGTTTCAGGAATTTAAAGCATTTTCTCTGATACTCCAGTATCTGATACCCCACTATAAAGGAACAAGGCTACTTATATTAACTAAACACTAGAAATGATACTATAGACAACCAGAGTGTCTTTAGCACCAGTAAATGAATGGAGGGAGGAATGAGTAGGACTAGTGCTGACTGCTACTTATTAACTTTACCTAGTCTGTTCAACCTTCTTTATCTTACTCTATTACTAATATAAGATTGTAATCTCCCTGGGGAGAAAGCCATGTCTAATCTGTGCTTTGCACATGCCTACAAAATCCAGTATGGTTACACAAGCTTTCTGTGCTTTAAATATTTGTTATTGCTCCTGAACAAAGGAATGAATAAATATGACCTTTTCAACAAGAATTTTCAAAAATAATACAAAAAGAGTCTCTCTTGACCTTCAGATACATTCACTAACAAGCCTCATCAAGGGACTATATAGATTCCTTCATAGTTAGTACACTTGGAATGAAATGTATTCATTTTATCAATGATGTGAAAATGAATCATGAACAATGATGACAACATACAAATAAAGCATCATGAGTGGACAGTGCTTTAATCATTGAAAACATTGGGGAAACCAGATATTAAGAGCCAGCTGCAGGGAGACTGTGACGTTCCCCCAAATTCTGCTTCCTCATGACTTCTGTAAAGGGGATGTGATGAGTCTTCTCTGCCTTACCCTGGCCTTTTCTCCTGTGGTAGCATCCTGCATGACTGATGTCCCCAGAACTCCCTGCCACTGTTCTCAGAACAGCCCAGAGAGTGTAGAGTAGCCCCTCTACACTCACATGATAATGCCCAGGAGTACATGGAGTTCATTATGTACTTGGCAAAATATTAGAGTAGGGTAGCTATTGCACAAGCTCCTCAGGTTTTGCCCAGTGGAGAGAGAGAGGAAAAGGGGCAGTCTGTCTTCCTTCTGTGGGATGACACATTTCTAACTTGTGATCAATGGTATCATTTATTCTGATTATTCTGGTGGGATAACAGTTGCCTAACTGCAGGATCCTGAAAGTAAATTATGTACTTTCAGATCTTCTAGTGGAATTGTAGAGATTTTAAGGAAATATTCTCTTCCTGTGTGAAAAAAAATTGATTTAGTTGAGACAGGGAATGTTGAAGATGTGAACCTCACATTACACCTTTGTCTGTATGCATATATTTTTGGAGGTCAGGGGAGAATGATGAAAAAAGACTTTTACTACTGTAACGCTAAAAGGATGTTCTTGTAAAATGTTTTGGATTTTTTTTTTTATCTTTGTGACATACAACAGTGCTGTGAAATCACTGAATGAAAGAGTTCCAGCCCCATGGGCACACATGAGCAGGCATTAAAAAGTGGGCATCAGCCATTCTAACATCAGGGTTATGTAGCAGATGGAGAGCTTAAGTCCAGGTCTTTTGTCCTTACTTCAGAATGGGTGAGAACTGGACAGGGAAATAACTGTAAATTTTCTTGAAACAGATGAAAGGGGATGCTGTTAACTTTTTTCCTTAAAAAAAAGAAAGAAACCTGGAAATTATCCAAATTACACATTTTGTGGCCTTTTGACTGCAACTCTTTTGCTTTTGCAGCAAAACATCTGTAGGTGGTTAAGCAATTCCCACCCTCATTCCCCAAAAAGAAATATCTCACTCCTGGCAGGATATCCAGTGCCTGTGAAGACATATGTTTACCAAATAAATTCATGGCCATATGTGTACCACACTTTATCTAGAACATATTGTGTGTGAGTTGATTGACTCATGGTAGATTGATTGGGTTGGAAAGGAGAACCAAATAGAGAGAGATTGAGACAGGAAGGAATGAAATGGCGAAAGAGGAAGGAGAGAAAGAGGGGGAGAGAAAGGGTTGAAGAGAAACTATTTGTTTTTTGCTGAAATTTTTACTATTTGATTTCTTCTTCTCCTCATTGAATGCTGATGAAGAAATTTCCTGAGCCAGTATAGCCACTTTCCCCCCAGATAATTTTAATAGATATAGAGTGCCCAAGTAATGAAAGTCCCAAGCGGAATGTGTTGGAAGACTTAGGATACATTCATGTCTGATCAATTCACTTCAAATATATTCCATGATAGTTTCAGAGCCTAATTCAGGCTTAAAATATATGATCTTGGCAATAAAAATATAAAATTAAATAAACATCAACAACCACTTAAAATATCTTTTAATATAAATTTTAGCATACTTCTGAAATTACCAAGGAGAACAGCAGATATGTTGTAATTTTTACTAGCCCAATCAGCACTAATTATGGGAAAGGGAGTAACTGATGGCTCTTTCCACTACATTTGGATTTATGGAAATATTTATTTTAAAAATAATTTTGTTGAATAGTAGGGTTTTGCTGCTCCAGAGAGAAGAAAAGAAAACAAGACTGAATTGGAGAAATCTTATGTTTTCTTTAAACTGAATGTTTTACACATGAATAACATCATCCTAATAAAAGACAGCAAATCTCAAAAGAGGAATGATATTAGTAGCAAAAAGGCTTCTAAAATGTAAGTATTCAATCATATTAGTAATCTGCTGGATTATTCAACAGTTTTAATTGAGGTTCTTGGCATGAGAATGAGAAAATTATAAAACATGAAACATTCCTAGATGATAGAAATCTAGTATAGGCCAGTAGCACTTATAAAACCGATATTAACAATTTAACCTTGACACTACCAAAACACATTGATGTGTTATGAAAAAAATAGGAAAAATGCAAAGTTTTATCTAGTATTGATATTTTTGCCATTCAGAACTATTTACAATCAATTGATGGACCTAAGCGAAGCTTTGAAATACCAAAAAAATGTATTATCGTGAGCAAGTCTCATGTGTTCCCATAAACCTTATGTTTTATCTTTTGAAAAGCTTCTGCTATTTAATAAGATTTAACATCTTACTTTTAATCTGCTATTGCAGTTGCAAAAAAAAAAAAGATCTAGTACTGTTCTGGCATGTTACAGTGTTGTCATGGATACACAAGTATGGTACATTACTTCCACCAGTAAATAAACAAGATTCTCAAAGAGTGCTTGGTAGGATTTACTAACCTTGTAGTATTGTTAGTTACATAGAGCTTTAAATAAGCAAATGGTTTGTGGTTTTAAAACAACACATATTATTAGGAGGTAAGAAAGACTGACAGGCTTTCTGTATGTATGTATGTGTTCATTCAACAATTTGAGAGAAATGAAAAATGGTACCTCCCTGTCTCTTTCATTTTTTAAAGGATGTGCAGATTATTTTTATAATATTTATAGATATCACTTGTGTTTTATGCCACCCTAGCAATAGCTGATGACTACTAATTGTTTACAAATGGAGACAATAATGTTAACCAAGATAATGACATTGTGTGTCTCTCTCCTGGAAAGCTAGGTCTTCTTACAGTATCTACTTTAAAGTCCTTATTTAACACCATAATCTTTGATGCTATTTAAAATCATGCCTTTACAAAGCAAATTCTTTTGTCTATTTGCACACTAAAGAGATGAAATTCAATCAGTCTTACTAACATATATGTCAATAGCTACAAGTAAAGCTGAAAGCTTTATTTGATTCTAACAAATCAGCATCTTATAAAAATGAAAGGATATAGATTAAAAGTCTTAATGTTGTATTTCAAAAAGAAAAAAAAACATTGATTGTACAGAATGCTATGTTTAAGTCTGTGTAATAAACTTAGCAAGAGTAAAAGTCTGACCCATAACTAGTTTTCAACTTTCAGTGAAATGGAAAGAAGAAAAATGAAATGAGTAGCTAATTCAGGTAGAAAATAGCAGCTTTGATGACTTTGGAGGTAGAAAAAAACTTTAACCATGTTTTAAAAAGTTAAAAGAGAACAATGTACAATTATGCTGTTGATATGGAACTAAAGAAGAAATATATGTTCAGTCTCAGGCACATTGGAGAATAATTTCTTTGATGTGGAATTGCAGGGAGGCCCAAATGTAAAGTCAGTATTTTATATGGTTGATATTGAAACACCATCAAGGTTTCATTGTTTGGATATGTCAGCAACTAGCAAAATTAATAAAAATGTTCATTAGCTAGTCTGAATCAACTTAGCTTAAAATAACGAATGAAGCCATATGGATTGAAGAAAAGATGGTCTTAGAACCAAGAATTGAAATCCATTGGTGTGAGCAGGAAAAATACTGTGCAATTCAATCACTTATGTATTTTGGTACTCTAAGTCACATAGTAGAAAAGGTCACTTAATATTGGGGAGCTTTAGCATCCCAATAAAAGATGAAAAGTCATTTGGAACTATGTATATATTTTTGTATGGATTTTAAATGAAATCTTCTACTATGAAAATTGTATTGGAGAACATAGGCTTTCTAACAGTCAGTCAAAATAGATCCTTCCAAATTCATTCTGTAAAAGATTAGTGCATACTGCAAGCCTAAATATAAGAAATATTTCAGGGCTTTATGGGAATTGTGTTTTTTCCATTTTCTAGGCACAATTTTTCCCCCTTTCTGCTATTTTAAGTACTGTAAGTAAAGCAACGCTCTAAAATACAATTTCAGTGCTCAGAGAGTTAATTTAAATTTGATAACAAATGGCTCTGCTTTTGAAATGAATGTAGCCTGGCAACTTCAACTGAGAACCCTTCAGAGGGCCTCAATTATGTATGCAGCTTCTTTGAGAAATAGTTTCACACATCTGACCCAAGGCCCACTATGTTGTTGCCATGAAATAAAACTGTACGTAGGCATTGTTTCATTTCTGTACACTCCACACATTGGCAGATTCCCTCCCTCCCTCCACCTGGACATGCACACCCACACCCACAGTCTCATACACATACACACAAACACAGACACACACAAGCATACACGCATCTTTTATTCCTAGTCTTATTCTGGTCTTTTTCTCCAATAATATATCACCAAAATATTACAAACATAATCCATGGTCACATTACTTCCATATGCTATGAAAATAGCCTAGCCCTAGCTGCCAAGCTGTTCCAATGAAAAGCAGCGATGTAAAGCTTTACAGATAAGTAAAGGGTTAAATACCCACACCATTTCATTTTTTTTTCCAAAATGGCTGCTTTGTCTGTGTGCATACACCAATAGCAAATGTCCTTCTGTTAGTGTACAGCCAATTTGATGTGTCAAGTATTCATATGCTAATAACGGTACAGTTTCTCACTTTTTCACAGATAAATTGTAAAGATTGTTACAGACAGTGAAACACAAGAATAAACAGCTTTTATTTCAGACGCGATAAATTACTTTCCATTCAAATAACATGCGACACACGCTGCTGACCATTTTGTTTCTATTCACTGCTAGTTTGCCTTCTGGGTGTGTTTTTTTAGAATAGTTTGAAAATATTTAGCAGATATGGACAGAGTTGTTACTAATGACTTGATTGCATTAATTTCCTTTGTAGTCATTTTGTCACGTGGACTTCATTTTTCTGCCCACTTAAAATAGTGGGAGAAAGTTTCATAGTAAACCTGATACTGTTTCTCCAACATAATAAAATCATATGTTTTAAATGCCTGGCAATGACAGCAGTTGAGGAATGAGACCTCTTCCTTTCCAGGTTACCGTAATGTCATTGAGTACATAAGATCCCTTCCTAAGACTATCATTCATAAAGGAACGGAAATTTAAAGCTGTCTGTCTGAACAAAGGCAGAAAGAATCATCTGAGTTTTCAAAGATGTCGACATAAGCTTCTAAACTTAAAAAAAGAGCAAAGTGTGTAAGAGATTTTCTAACTGAACTATATAGTTATTCACAGAATAATTCAAATTAGTGGAGAAAACAAGGAAAACATCATTAATTCATTCAGCATGAAATACTCGTAAAGGAAGATGCTGATAGGCATACTCTCAACTAATGACAAATAGTACATAATAAGGTACATGTCTGGTTTGCTTCATCAAGAAAAAGACATTCCTGACACCTGAAGTTGTCCTTTTAGTGAAGTAAAATCAAAACTTGAAGTAAAAATGAGGGCCAAAAATTTCTCTAGTTACTTCTTAAACTCACTGAAAATGTATGATATCAGGGGATTTGTTCCTCAGCATCCTGTATGTCCATTTTGGGATTTCTCATATTATTTTCTCGCCAGTTGTAAAGTAAACATGACTTAATTCCTTCCATTAGGACCATGTATAAACATTTAATTGACAATAATTGTGACTCAGATCAACTTTATTGGTGTTGATACTACTACTGCGCAATTTGGTGACTGTATGCAAAAATTTTTAAAAAATAGAAAATGTGAGGAGCAAGGTAACATAACCCTTATGTCTTAATAAGAAAATATACTATAGTCTTTATAAGAGTATTACTGGAACCTTTGGGAAAATGTTCCTAACAAAATGTATAAAATAAAAATGGAAGCAGGAACAACTAAATCAGAGAGTTTTAAGGACATCTTTAGAGCTATAGCCCTTGGGTCTGCTAAAGTTTGCTTAGAAGTTTCCCACCTTTGGAAAACTGACCACCAGCCATAAAGGATCTTAAAGGTAATTACCACATAGATGGTAGCAGGGATGAAGTTTCTAAAGAATAATGAAATGAACAGTTTATAAATTTTTATTGGTTTGGTAGGAAAACTGATTGTACAACTGTAGCTATTTACAAATCCTATGATTGCACTGGGTCTTTTCCTAGAAGACGCCAAAAGGGACTATAAATGACGTCATATAAATAAGTAATTGTGAATGTTAATGGCCATATTTTATAGGAAAAATGTAAAGTCTGGCTTTTTTTTTTCAACTGTAAAACCACATGACCAAGGTACTAAATGGTTCTATTTTCCACTTTTATTTTTCAACTCATGAATTGATCAAATCAACTTTAAAAAAATATTTTTTTGTGTGTAGGCCTTTAAAATATTTTAAAATTATTGTACAATAGGAAAAGACAAATTGAATATTAATTTGTGTTTTATGGGGCTCCCATCAAAAGAGAATTTAAACTAATTTATCAAAATTGAAATAAAGTAGGACACACCAGAAACTATTTCAAAAATTAATTTAAAATGCAATATCTGACACACACAGTGCATTACTTAGATTGGTATTGTTAATTCGAACATTTCTTAGCTAATTATAAAAAGATTAAATGGAGAATTTTTTATCCATTGTTTTTTTTTCCTATTTAATCTTTCATTATCTGTGTAAATAAAATTACACCTCCTACCCAGAGCTCTGGATTTCCAGTGTTTTGTCTCTCTTTTAATACTTGTCCTCAGTGTAATTAGCACCTTGGTCGCAAACACATGAATCAACCACATGAGTTTACTTCTGTCACCTATTTCATAACACATCTAGCACTTCTCCCTCAAGCGTCATTTTAGTTTGCTTTCCCGACGGCCTTTTAAGTATGGTGGCTTAATACAGTAACTCAAACTTGAAACACTGAATACAAGGTTACTAAAGGACTAATTCAATATGTGTTAGCTGCATGTGATATTTGATCTTTCATAATATGCTAACATACATGAAATCCAGGCAAATTGATCTGGGTTGAGGTAGCAACATTCTGTACTCAGTAACAATGGTTTCATTATAACTGAGGTTTCAATTAAAAATAAATAGAATGGGGAGCAAAATGTACTGTGGGACTGCCAATGGATTGGAGAAAACAAGGCTTTTGTTTCCTTGCCTCAAAAGGTGCAGGTTTTAGGTGTTAATTATAAAACAGCCTGCAATTTACAGCGATTGGCTATTTTGGAGGCAAGAGTTTCAGGAGTGTGTGTGTGTGTGTGTGTGTGTGTGTGTGTGTGTGTGTGTGGTTAAAGCACCAACAGTATAGGTGTATGGATTCTTATAGTCATCCACTTGCCACTTGAATAAAACTTTCATAATTCGTTTGTGAACTTCAGAAAGAAAGTTTTCAGCCTGTTATGCTCAGAAGAAAAAATGTTACATCTACTTCATAGGAAAGAAAAGCACAAAAGAAAGTTTAGGTGTCAGCCAAGGTCATTGAGCCTCTTAGTTTCTTGTACAAAACCAGGCTCTGGAAAATTTGGTTAGGACTATACCAAAGCTGATCTAAGCCATTAGGGATGCTACCTGAATGAGGCCCTGCTTGTCTGTTTACATGTGTTTCCTTGCAATTGAATTCTAAGATACGGTCAGGAACATATTGGTATGAATGAGGGGATAACACATGTAAATGGAACTTTATTTGTTTGGTCAAAGAAGTAAGTTTCCTGAGTCTTTTACAGATTTCTGTCTTTCTTTATGTACACCAGTGCTTTTGTTTATCTTGCTAAAGCTACAAAATGAAATGTGGCAGTTATCCAGATAATTCATGTTAAAAATAAATTTTTTAACTTCAATTATTTGAATATATATAGAGCAAAGGGTTCTTTTGAGTAAACTTTCTTTACCCAGAGATTGTTTTAATTCTCCCTTAACTTTATTCACTATTATTTGATGAAAAATATAAACATAAAATGCATAATTACAAATTATGTCTTGAACAAATAAATGAACTGTATTTAAATCACTGAAAGCTTCAGATTTGAAAACCTTAATAATAATATTATAATATATAATAATATAATAATAATCCTGTGTCTACTATCCAAAATGAAGTGGAGGATTGAGATAAACAACTACCCCAAATTCTTTCTCTTGAAGTAGACAGAAAGCTGAAATACAAGCAGATTTGGGCCAAAACTATCTAGGTAATTGTGTTACTTGTTCACAACACTTTATTTGGATAGATGCAAACTGAAGCTGTCTTTAGCCAGTCTATCAGCCAACTGAGAAAGTCATATAATTCTCCACCTTGGACACACGGACACAAGTCCCCTTTCTGATCACATTTTCCCTATTTGACAGGGGACAACAAAGGTTTTCCTGGAGAGAACCTCTCACACATGTAGATGAGAGTGTTTGGGAATATGCCCTTGTGGCTAGTGCTTAGCGAGGATGGAACAAATTTTTATTTTGATCATTTGGGTTATAAAATTAAAATCATTTTTTTCTTTTCTTCTTTTTTCCATCCATAAGGAATAGCAAGTACTATGAGTCAACAGGAAGTATACAAAGGAGAGTAGGACTCATGAAAAGGGGGGAGTTTCCTTGTTGATTGCTGTCCCACCAATCTACCATCCAGAACAGCTCATTAGGGTCCTTGGAGAACACAAAGGGTCTTTTAAATTCCCTTGCTCCAAAAGAGCATATTCTTCTCCCCGTGTATCTTCAGTGTCACTGGCTTTATCCTGAGAGTCTGAACATGTTTGGAACCCTGAAAGAGTCTTCATTCACTGAAATAAGGATAACTTCAGAAGGAAAGGATTTTCCCATGTAGAACAATTCTTTTGCCTTGTTGGCATCCTCACATCCTATAGGCCAGAGGACACTGTGGGAATTGTCTAGAAATAAACTTTCCCATTTGCATTGAGAAGAGAAATATGCTATTTGGAGTAGCCCTTATGAGCAAAGAAAAAAGAACAGAAATGACACATGTACATCCATCAGAATAGATATCCAACTCAGAAAAAGTACATATCTGCCTAGAGGTCAGGCATGTGGGCTAGACACAAAAACTGGATTTTGACATAAAGAATACAGTAGTCATGTGTGAAAATAGAAGTAACCCTAAAATGCCTGTCCTGAAATGAAGCACATGAATATAGATAGGAAACATGTCATTCATAACTGAATCATAATAGAACTAACATTGGCCTTTATGGCTAATGGAAAGTATACATTCTGTTCCATCCATCCATCTATCCATCCATTGATCCATCCATCCATCTATCATCTATCTATCTGTCTATCTGTCTATCTATCTATCTATCTATCTATCTATCTATCTATCTATCTATCTATCTATCTATCTATGCTGGTACTGTTTGACCTGGCAGAGAGGACAGTGTTGCTATTGGCACCAGTTATGAAAGCTTTTGAGAATAAATAATGTTGCCTTCAAGTTGTAAGAGCTTAAAAAATACAGGAAATGAGGGGCTGAAACAAAGGAAATAAGCATTTAGTAAGCATATTTTGTGTGCCAGGCACTTTACAAATATTATCTCATTTGATCTTCATGGAAGGAAGATGCTATTATTTTCTCTATTTTGTAGTGGAGGTAACTGAGGCAGAAAGTCATAAAGTAATTTGCCCTGGTAACACAACCGTAAGGATCTGAGTCCAGGCTTGAACTTGGGTCTTCCTGATGCCTGGACCAAGGCTATATCCACTGTGTGACCTAGTTGCCTAGGGTGTGGATGAAGAGAATCTTTAATATTTATTTGATGGTTAGGGGACTTCAACATTGGGTGGTATGAAGGGTCAGGCTGTTTATCTTCCTATACAAATTCCAGAAAAATTATAGCAACATTTTAAAAAATCTTGAAATCACAGAAGTTATTTAATGTACATGAAATTCCATAAGGTACAATAGCAGGTACTGATAGCTCAGTGGAATTGCTCACATTCGACACACATAAGGATTATGTTGCCCATGTAAGATATGTATGTCCACATGAGTTGTCTAAATATCTTTGGAATTTTCCTCAACCCTCTCCAAGGAAGACCATTTCTAGACTTAATAGGACCAAGAGAGGAATGAGATTGGTCATTCTTTTTTTTCTCTGTTAGAGGGGGTGCTGGACTAGAATTATAGTTTTCTGACCCCTTTAGTATTGCTGGGGTAGGGGCACAATGGTTCAGAAAAAAAATCACTTGCTTCCTTGGCCATTATCATTAAGGGTGAAGGGTATCCCAAGCTTATATCCACTAGCTTGTTTCCTTCCTACCAAATGCTAGTTACACAAAAGACCACTGAAAATAGTAAATAGTAAGTCATCCCATTGATCCAAGCAGATAGCAATCAGAAATAAGAAAAATTCTGCAAATGAGAAATATACCAGAAAATACATAAGTGAATAAGTTTTTTTTAGATAGGAACAAGATGAGTACCCTCCCTAATTAGGGGATTTTTCCTTTGAGGAAATTTTCTCTTAGGGAAGTTCCTCAAAGTCTCTAGCAAGGCAAGTTGAAAATCAGAGACATAGGGAGGAATCAGCTTCCCCTACATGTCTACAAGACCATTTCTCTCTTTCTCCTCCCTGGAGTTGGGTGACAAAAGCAGAACCACGTGTCTCTCTCAGTGAAGGAATGAAAAATACCTTTCTTCTCCCAAGTTCTCCACCCTTCATGATACTTAAGATCCTTTCCAGTTGTAAACATCTATTCTACTCCAGAATAAGTTTAGGAGTCACCTTCAGATTAAAATGTGCTTAAAATGTTACTGTATTACTATTAAAATCCTTTTGATTAATATTACTAATTTCTAATCATTTCCAGGATATACTGCAAAGAAGACTTAAATCCTCTCTTCAGCTATATACCTCCTAATGTCTTGAGCACTGAACTTTTCAGGAATTCCATCTTCCCAAGCATATGGAAGTTCTTTCCTTTCACTAAGAAAAAAAGGTTATTGATTAGATTCTTTAAATTTAAGTATTTATAGAATATTGGTCAATTTTTAACACTTAATTGTCAAAACTGTCATGCCACTTTCAGCTTATCTGCCTCTTTGTAGAAATGCAAGTTGAAGAAAATGTGAATAATTGCAGGTTGCAATCTTCTGTCATTACTTTGATATTTATATCATCCTTAATTAAAAGAGCCATCAATAAAGGACCTAATATGTAAATATTTCCCATTTTAGTCTTCAGTTAATTTTTTTTATATTTCATGTTCCTAAGCAAAAGTTCCTTACATTTTGAAAAAAAAGATCATAAATGACTGTCCTTTAAAATATGATAACACCTAAACCTTGAGAAGACTGGTAAAATAAAGTATAGGCCGGTAAATTAAATTGCAAGGCTGGATCATAATGCATATACCCTTCATGCATGAAAGCTAACTCTTGAGTGTTACTTTTTTATGTGCTATGACTACTAGAAAATAGTTCTAGCTTCAATTATTTACATGATAAGTGAAACTTAAATAACTAGAGGCTCTATTTCAATTAAATTAAAAATCTATCCAAATTTGTGGGTGGTGGGGAGAAAAAAAGGACTTCTCTGCTATTATCTTTGATATTTCATTGGGAAACAAACCCTGTTATCATCTAATTCATTGAGTCTTTCACATTCCAGTCAAAATACTCCCTCTCCAAAAATATCTGTGAATTGAGAATAACCTCAGTGACTGGACCAGGGTAGCTGAAATATAATTGGTTTTTAGATGCTAATATTTATGCAAATAGTAGTACCGAGATGACAGGGAATCCAGGAAATGTAATGTGAGCTCTATAGCACTCTTACGTGTGTTATTTTGGGCAATGGAGGGCACAGGAATACAATGAAATGGGGCTTTTAGATGAACTGAAGTCATAAAGTTTGAGGGAGAATTGAGTTGTTCTTTTTTTTAATGGATCCATCAGTTAAGATTGACAATACTCATTCAAATGCTAATAATTTGTTAGTTTCCTATCTTCTCATATTGATTTCACCAGCACAAAGTCCTTTTGGACATTTGTTCTGATCTGTGTTCCACAAAATGAATATTCTACCTCAGAAAACCTCTGTAAGCAGAAGACAGGGAAGCTGCCAGATTGGGGTTCAGGTGGCTGGGTGGGGACTGCTTTTTACTGGGACACACCTTAAAGAAACAGTTCTCTGTGACTTGAAAAGCTTGGTTTGATCTAGGGGTATTAGTAAATGTGAAATAAGAAATGGAACTGAAGGTGATGTAAAAACAATCATCTGGCTGTATATGGTGATGCACACTGGCAATCCCTGCTACTGGAGAGGCTGAGTTGAGGAATTCTAAGCTGCAGGAGAACTAAAACAGATTGAGTGTCTCCACTAAGTCTATCATCAGTAGGGTGAGTCCCCTGGAATGGAGGACAACCAGATTGCCTAAGGAGGGATAAATGAACCCAACTCAGAAACAGAGTTGGTCAGAATTTCCGTGTTGATCAGCACTGGGACAGAGCCTATGAGTTGCTGCTGAACTTAACAGCCTTGGTGACAGAGGAAGACTTGGTCTCAAACCAAGCAAGCAAACAAACAAACCATCTGTGTGTGAACTCTAGTCAAGCTAAAGTAATGAGACAATAATTACTTTCCTTTATGTATATTTATACTCAATGATCTAGGTACAAAGGTAGTTTTTTCTTTCTAAAGGTTTTTGAGGATTAAGATGCTGCGCTATACTGTATGTTGTGGGATAAGAGAAGCATGGGAGAAAAAGAAAACCGGTCTGCTTAGAAAGTTACTTAAAGTAGCAGGAAATGGATAGGGACTCTCTTGATCTGCATTTTTATCAAAAACTCATATCCATTTTAATATTGGTTGAATCAAGGTAGAAAAAAAACCTGAGTAAAACCTTACCTCAATTTTTAAAGGAATATATTTTTAAAATTTTTTTTTCCTCTCTTCACTTAGTTTCTACATGCAAAATTAAATTTTAACTCAGTGTTTTTTTAGTAGAAGAACCATTTTTGTAAAAGCAGAAGCCCATGCTCTTTGGCAATTGTCTCTTAAGGATCCAAATACATGAAATATTAGAACATGAAAGATGCTTCCAACAGTAAGGCTTTTTCAGGAAGCATCTAATTCAGAAACAGCATTGTTAACAATATTGACATTTAAATGACCATAATCAGAGTTCTTTAGGAACATTCCATTATGATGACTGTGAAAGTCTACAACCTTTCTCAGTGCTAACCTTAATCTTTCAGTTGATGATCATGGAGTTTGGAATAACCTTCAGGTTTAGAAATTTATTTGGTATAGTAAGTAAAATGGAAAGAAAGTCTTGGGATAAGATTCAAAGCTAGTTCTACCCTTGATCAAGCCTTCTCTCTTTTAAGCTATCTTGGAGGTAATGTGAATAGTTATGGCTTTTAAAACATTCTGAGCCCAATTCAAGCAGTAGTGAAAAGAGAATCAAATTTGAAAGATCTGGGTCCCAGTTCTAGTTTTTCTACTATGTGACTGTTAGTAATTGATACTTCTCTGAGTCTCAGTTTCCTAATTTGTATACTGATGCTTCAACATTTGGGTGCATCTGTAATTTTGTCAATATAGATGCTCTCTCCATTGGTGCATGTTGTGATCTCCACTTCTCCAGACTTTTGTTGAGACTTTCCCATAAATTCTCCCTTGGGGATATCCAATAGCTGAGAGGCTTTCTTCGGGATCTCTTGACATTATGTGGATAGCAGTGGAAGACACAGGCTGCCTATCAGTCATGCTTTATTCTCACCACATTAACAAACTTCTTCTCCCGAATAATCCTTTTTTTTTAAAAATAATAATACAGTTATCCCTTCCACATCATGAGGGTTAGGGGTGCAGTACCCCCATAATGTCAAAAATCTGTGTAAACTTTTTTGGCCCTTCATTCCAGAAAAGAAGTCTGAATTATAATGGTATTAAAAGATAAAACATATTGATATTATATAATATTATACACATATTTTATGCATTTCTGAGTTTCTAAATTTTTTATGTCATTTGCTGGACTTCATGTGTCATCTGCAGCTTCTGCAAAAGTCCCCCAACATTCCTAATTTCTTTTTTCAATAGTATTTTATTTTTCCCAATCATATGTCAAGATAATTTTTTATCATTTTATCTTAAACTTAAATGCCAAAACTTAAATACACAATATGAAAAGAAAAAACATATTATAAACTTAAATACAAAAATAAGAAGAGAAAAAAAAGGATTGCCACCTGCACAGCAGAACATAAGAAAGCATTCAAAACATACAGCAATAAATTTCCATTTCAAGAAAGCCTATATAATAAATACTACATACTGTGTTCAGAGCTGTCCATCCTTTTTTTGCTTCCTTGTAAGTTTTCTTTTGTTCTGTGCTGTGCACTTTTTATTTTGTTCTTTTTCTTCCTCCTTTCTTCCCCCTCCCCCAAGAAGGCTACAATTAAGTGTGGATACACATATACGCACACACACATATGTACATATATGGATACCTATACACTCAAACATTTATATACATACATACACATATACATCCATATATTATATATAGATATCTATAATCAAACACATACAGACATACACATTCATATGCATCTATGTAAGACCATACTATACTTGTTTGTCCTCTGTTTCTCTGAGGGTGGATGACATCTTCCTTCATAGATCCAATTCTTTCCATATTTTTCTAAGTCCACTGACTCATCATTTCCTACACCACAGCAATATTCTAATCTTATACTGTCTGGCTATTTTAAATAGTCTAAAACAATATTGATTAATATGGCTGACAAATAGCATAGTTTCCCTATTTTTCTCTTTAGATTAAATCTATTTTAGCTTTAACTTTGAGATCATGATTGCTCCTGCTTTTTTTCCTAATAAATTATATTCCTGATAATTATTTTATGTTTGTGTGTATCTCTTATTTCTATCCCTCCTGACTCTACCCACTACCTTGCCTTCCTATTATTTAATCGACCCCCCTCCAAAGATCCCTCCCTTATCCTCTCTCCCCTATCCTTTCCCCTTACCCTCTTGTTTCTATCTGAATTTAGAAGACTTTTACAACTTTCCAAATATATATGCTATTCCCTCTTTATCCCATTCACATTAATCCAGATACCCTCCTATACCCCCTCTGATCCTATTCACTTGCCCTCTTATTTCTTTATAAATTTAGAAGACTTTTATTCTCTTCTAAGTGTATATATTGTTCTCTCTTTAGCCCAGATCTGATGTGAGCAGAGTTCCCTCTAAAAATCCCTCCCTTATTCTCTCTCCCCTCCCTATCCCCTTTGCCTTCTTTCTCTCTAAATTCCATATGTATTGTTCCCTCTTTAACCCATTCCTGATGAGAATAAGGTTCCAGTACTACCAACCCTCCTCTTCCATCTAATTCCTCTGTATCAATTCTTCTTCTCACACCTCATTAGTATAAGATATTTACTCTTTTACCTTTTCCTAATGGTATTACTTTTTAGAATCACATCATACTCAGCTCTACCCCAATATTTCTTTCAAACTACCCAATTACTAATCACAATCTTAGACACAGTTTGCATTTCCTCATATGAAAAGTAAGTAGTCTGTCCTTACTGAGTCCCTTGTAACTAGTCTTTGATATTTACCTTATATTTCTCTTGGGTCTTGTATGTCAAATTTTCTATTAAGTTCAGGTCTTTTTGCAATAAAATCCTGAAAGTCTAGCAATTGATTGAATGTTCATTTTTTTTGTTTGGGATTATTCTTTATTTTGCTGGGTATGATATTTTCAGTCATAACCCCAGTTCTTTTGGTCTTTGATATATAGTGTTCCAAGACCTGCAGTGTTTTAGTGCAGCTTCTGCTAGGTCTTGTGTGATTCTAATTGTGGCTGTGCCATATCTGAATTGTTTTTTTTTTCTTGTTTCTCATAACATTTTCTCCTTAAGCTGGAGATTTTGGAATTTAGCTATGATATTCCTTTAGGTTTTCCTTGGATCTCTTTCAGGCAGTGATCAATGTGTTTTTTTTATTTCTTTTTCTACTTTTCCCTCTTGTTCTAACACTTAAGGACAATTTTCTTTAATTATTTCTTGTATTATTGTATCAATTTTTTGGGGGGGGTAAGGCAATTGGGGTTATGTGACTTGCCCAGCTTTACACAGGTAGTAAGTGTCAAGTAAGTGTCAAGTGACTGGTCTAAGACTGGATTTGAACTCAGGCCTTTCTGTCTCTAGAACTGGTGTTTTATCCACTGCTTCACCTAGCTTCCCAAGATTTTTTTTTATCATAACTTTCAGGTAGTCTAATTATTCTTATGTTTTCTCTTCTTGATCTGTCCTCCAGATCAGTTATTTTTCTTATGAAATGTTTGACGCCTCTTCTATTTTTCATTCTTTAGATTTTGTTTTATTATTTCTTAGTCTGTTATAACTTCACTGGTTTCCCCTTACCTAATTCTAATTTTCAAGGTGTCATTTTCTTCCTTAAGACTCTGGGTCTTCTTTTCAAGCTGGTTAGCTTTTTTGTAATCTTCTTGTTTTTCTTGGATTGTTCTTATTTTTTTTTAATTCCTCAATCTCTCTTATTTGATTTTTAAGTCTTTTTTAAGTTCTTCTATGAATCCTTCTTGGGCAGGTAACCATTTGACATTGTGATTTGGGATAAGAGAGACTTTTCTTTCTTTTTTTTCCCTTTTTTTCTTTTTTGCTTCAGTATCCTCCTCTGAAGATAAACCCTGGTCTTCTCTATTCCCATAGTTACTTTCTATGGTTGGGTTCTTTCTCCTTGCCTGCTAGTTTTTAGTTTGTTTTTTTTTTAATTTATAGCAACTTGTTGCAGTCACCTCTAGTCCTGGGGTATGGGGTATGGTGCCTCTGGCCTCAGGTCCTCCTTTAGTTCTCCCCTCTGGCCTGGAACCTAAACCAAGACCACCCTCCTATAAGTGTTCCTGCCCCACTGCTTCTGCACTCACTGAAGCATATGCTAGTTCCTTCTTGCCCAGGACTATGTCTCAGCAGCAAGGCTGGGCCTGGCATCCCTTATCAGCAGAGGTTCCTCTATCCTCCCCCATTTAGACACCCAACTCACCATATTGTCCAGGAGGTAAAAATCCCTATGGCTGGGGCCAAGGCTATCTCCCAACCCAGGTAGCCCCAGGGCTTGCCACTTGCTGTTTCAGTGGAACTAGCCTGGAGGTGTTTACACATCACAGGGAACAAACCTCAGTTCTGGGATTTTTCTTCCATTCTTCTCCCATTGTCCCAGGAAGACTACTGTTCTGCCCCAACTCTTACTTATTTTTACTGCTCTACATTTGCCCTGAAGTGCTATTTTGTCTTGTTTGTGAGGGAAATCTGGAGAGCTTGGAATTTTCTGACCTACTCCACTATCTTCCCAGAATCCTGTCCAAGACAATTTTTAATATTCCTTTTTACAAGATTTTGAATTCCAAATTTTCCTCCCTCTCTCCCCTCCCCTCTTCTTAAAATGGTAGGCAATTTTTTGTAGATTATATACATGCAATTATGTAAAACATATTCCCACATTAGTCACAGTTGTGAAAGATGAAATAGATCAAAAGAAAAAAAAACACAAAAATAAAGTGAAAAAAGTGTGCTTTGATCTGTATTCAGACTCCATCAGTTCTTTTTCTGGATATGGATAGCATTTTTCATTTTGAGCCCTCTGTACTTGTCTTGGATTATTGTGTTGCTAAGAAGGGCCAAGTCTTTCATAGTTAATCATCACACAATGTTGCTGACACTGTGTAAGTTGTTTTTCTGGTTCTGCTCATTTCACTTTGCAGTGAAAACTTTGCAATTCATACAAGCCTTTCCAGGTTTTTTTTTCCTGAAATCTTCCTTCTCATCATTTCTTATTGCACAATTGTATTCCATTACATTCATATACCATAGCTTGTTCAGTCATTCCCTAATTGGTGGATATCCCCTCCATTTCCAATATTTTGCCACCACAAAAAGAACTGTTATAAATATTTTTGCACATGCACATGCAACATGTTTATTCCCCTTTTAAAGTTCTCTTTGGGATACAGACCAAGTAGTGGTATTGCCAGAGCAAAGGATATGCACAGATAATTGTTCTTTGGGCATAATTCTAAACTGCTCTCCAGAAAGGTTCTTTTAGCTCACAACTCCACCATTAGTGCATGAGTGTCCCAATTTTCCCGCATTCTCTCCAACATTTATCATTTTCCTTTTTTGTCATATTAGCCAATCTGATAGGTCTGAGGTGGTACCTCATGGTTGTTTTAATTTGCATTTCTCTAATCAAAAGTGATTTTGCGCACTTCTTCATATGCTTATAGATAACTTTGATTTCTTCATCTGAAAACTGCCTGTTCATATCCTTTGACCATTTATCATTTGGGGAATGACTTTCACCCTTTCCCTCCCCGCCAGTGTTTTGCTTCTGTCTACCACTTCCCCCATCTGCCCTCCCTTCTATCAGTACCACTCTCTTTACTTCTTCCCTTCTTACTTCCCTCTTAGGTAAGATTGATTTCTATATTCAATTGATTGTGTATATTATTTCCTCTTTCAGCCAATACTTATGAGAGTAAGGTTCAACTGATACTTATCACCCATTCTCCCATCTTTCCCTCTACTGAAATAGGCCTTTTGCACCTCTTCATGTGAAATAATTTACCCCATTCTACCTCTCCCTTCCATCTGAACCCAGTGTACTCCTCTTTCCCATATCTTAATTATTTTTAGTTCATTCCCTCAAATTCACCTTACACCCATACTCTCTGTCTATGTATATTCTTTCTAGCTGGACTATTAGTAGTACAATTTTTAATTACAAGTATCATCTTCCCATGTAGAGATGTGAACAGTTAGCTCTATTGAATCTTTTATGTTTTCTTTTCCCATTTTCCCTTTTTATGCTTCTCTTGGGTCCTGAAATTGGAGATCAAGATTTTTTGTTGAGTTCTGGTCTTCTCTTTATGAAAGCTTGAAATCCTTGTATTTCATTGAATGACCATTTTTTTCCCCTTGATGTATTATGCTTAATTTTGCTGGATAGGTGATTCTTGATTGGAGTCTTAGCTCCTCTGCCTTCAGGAATATTATGTTGCATGACCTCCAATACTTTAATATTGCAGCTGCTAAATTCTGCATAATCCTGATTTTGACTCCCTGATATCTGAATTGTTTCTTTCTGTCCACTAGCAGTATTTTTTCCTTAACCTGATAGTTCTGAAATTTGGCTATAAAGTTCCTTGGAATTATTATTTTGGGATCTCTTTCCTGTGGTGGTTGGTGGATTCTTTCAATGTCTATTTTGCCTTCTGGATATCAGGGCAGTTTTCTTTGATAATTTCTTGAAAGATGCTGTCCAGGTCCTCCTTTTGATTATGGCTTTCAAATAGTCCAATGATTCTGAAATTGTCTCTCCTGAATCTATTTTCCAGGTCAGTTGTTTTTCCAATGAGGTATTTTACATTTTCTTCTATTTTTTTCATTCTTTTGAATTTGTTTGATTGATTCTTGATGCCTCATAGAGTCATTAGCTTCTACTTGTCCAATTCTAAATTTTAAGGAGTTGTTTTCCTCAGTCAGCTTTTGTACTTCCTTTTCCATTTGACCAATTCTACTTTTTAAGCAGTTGTTTGTTTTTTCCCCTGAAGCTGTTGACTCTTTTTTTCCCATAATGCTCTTGCATCACTCTCATTTCTTTTCCCAATTTTTCTTCTACTTCTCTTATTTGATTTTTAAGCTCTTTTTTGAGCTCTTCCATGAATTTTTTCTGGGCTTGAGACCACTTCCCATTTTTCCTTGAGGCTTTGCCCATAGATGTTTTGACATTGTTGTCCTCTTCTGAGTTTATATCCTGATCTTCCCTGTCACCATAATAATTTTCTATAGTCAGGTTCCTTTTTTGTTGTTTTTTACTCATCTTTTTTGGCCTTTTTCCTTTCTTTTAAATTTGAGTTCTGCTCCTGGGGTGGAAGAGGCACTGTCTCAGGCTTCTTATGCCAGAAGCTACAGATCCTGGTGGTTTATCTAGTGCTGCACTGATGTTGCTCTGAGGCCCATGGGGGATCCTTGTGTCTAGTGCTGTGCTGAGGGTCTGGGGTCGGGGTTGGGCTGGTGCTGCTGGAGGCTTTAGGGTGTGTGGCAGCTTACTTGGAACTGAGCTCAGGTCACAGTGTTGGTGTCTAGCACGTACTGAGGCCAGTGGGGTTTTCCTGTGTTGTCATCTGCCTGTTTCCATGAGACTACACTGAAGAGGAAGCTGACTGCTTAGACTCCTGTATGGTTGGTGGCTACCTGTTTATCCAGGACTATGCTGAAGCATGTGGTAGTTCTTGGAGCTGGAGCTGGCATCTGTCAGGGATTCCTGGTGTGGGTGTTCACCTGCTCTACCACACTGGGGCTTAGGATTTCCCACTCCCCCAATTAATTTCTTATTGCCAACCTGTGATGTATCAAAAAGACCATGGGGAAAGGGATAATTGTATATTGCAGCCTTCTTAGGCCCACCAGATACTTCTCTGTAATCTGTTGGGTGACCTTCAACTTTAATTTTTTGGAGATTATTGGGATTCTATTACACATTCCCATACAGCATCACCAGAATGTTGGTGGTAATAATAATGGACCTTAATCTTACAGAGAAACTTGGGTCATTAAAAACAATTTGCAATCTCCCAAATGCAATTCAACCTAATCTCTTCCTTTTATTCAATTTCTAATTTATTATCTAAGTGTAGTGTCAGTCCTAGATCTATATATAATGGACCATCTCTTTGGATTATTTATCTAGAAACATAGGGAAGTTCTAAAGACAGTCATTCTTTTATGTACTTGGCTTTTCCTTTATGGATAGTTAGGTCAAACTCTTTTGAATGATTATTGATGTCATGTAGGAGACTGTGCCACAATCCAGGGCTTTATGCAATCAGAATGATGTCAATCACAAGCAGGATTATCTGAAAAACTTCACCCTTTATAGGGAATTCTTTTTCCATTTGGACTGTGTGTTAGACACCCTCTGTGACCATGTCAGACACCTTTGGCTAAAATAGACTTCTGTGTTTTATTATTCCCTTGATATTAATAATCATACAGTGATCAAAAAATTATCTCAGTTCCATCTTTCAAAAGAATCTTATATTATTTTAACATATAAACATGAAACACCTAGTGAGAAGACCTTTAAGTCAGTATTTTCATTCTACTAAATTAAGAAAATGATAATAAGAGTTAACAAAATTAGTAAGGTTATTTAGTCTCTCCATCTTTAGTCAGTTGTGTGACAATGGAATATGTTCTATTATAGAATGCTATTTGCAAAAACTTGCATATACCTTCATACCTTCATCAAAAATGTCCTTGATATTAAAGGAGACAACATGGTTCATTAGAAAGAACACTGGCTTTGGAGTCAGAAAACCTGGGTTCAAATTCCATCTCTGACACTTACTACCTAAGTGCCATTGGGTAATCAATAAACATTTATTAAACTTCCACCGTATTATGCTAGATGCTGACAAGACAAAAACAAAAATGAAATTATTCCTCTTTTCAAGGAGGTTATAGTCTATTGGAGGAGACAATGTGTGTATTCTAGTTACATTGCAAATAAAGGTGGTTTGTAAAAGAAGAGCACTAGCACTTGGTGGGAGGAGGCAAGATGGACAACAAAGGTTTCATATAGTTGTGGTACTTGAACTGTCTTAAAGAAAGTAAAGGACTGTGAAGCAGAAGTCTTTCTCAAGGAATTTAAAGTCCATTGGAGGAAAGATAACATGTGCTCATGCACAATATATGCAAGGGAAATATAAAGTAATTTTTGGTGGTGTGGAGGATGGGGAAATCAAAATAGGCTTTGTGTAGGATGTGATATGAACTGAGCCTTGAGGGAAGTAAAATATTCTGGGAGGTAGAGGTGAGGAAAGGTTGCATTCCAGGCATAGAAGATACCCAGTACAAAGGCACAGAAGTGTGAAAGTGTATGAAAAATAGCAGAAAGATTAGTCTGGCAGATAATAGAGTTTAGGAAGAGAAGTAATGTATAATGTATAATAAGGAAACATAAATGGGGGCCAGATTGTGAAGGTCTTTAAAACACAAACTGAAGGGTGTCTATTTTGTTAAAGAGACATGATTAGAACTATACTTAGAGAAAATCAGTTGATGTGTATGTACAGAATAGATTGGAGTAGAAAGAGAATAGGGCAGCTAGGTGGTACAGTGGATAGAGTACCAGGCCTGGAGTCAGCAATTCTCATCTTCCTGAGTTCAAATTTGGCCACATTTACTAATTGTGTGACTCTGGGCTTAAGTGACAACCCTATTTGCCTCATCTTTCTCTTCTGTAAAATAAGCTGGAGAAGGAAATGGCAAACCACTCCAGTATCTTTGCCAAGAAGATCCCAAATGGAGTCACAAAGAGTTGGAAAAGGGGCAGCTAGGTGGCACAATGGATAGAGCACCAGCCCTGAAGTCAGGAGGACCTGAGTTCAAATCCAGCCTCAGATCAAACACTTGACACTTACTAGCTGTGTTACCCTGGGCAAGTCACTTAACCCCAATTGCCTAAAAAAAAAAAAGAAGAGTTGGAAAAGACTGAAACAACTGAACAACAACAAAGAAAGAGAATGAGACTCATTTTGCTCAAGCCCCTGAACTTCCCTGGGTCGCAGTGTTCTCATTTATAAAGTGAGGAGTTAGACTGGAAGGCTTCTGTGATCTGTTCCATCTCTAGATCAAGGAGATCATGTGTTTGCCATCTTAAATAGTTTCTAGGCTCTTTTGGCATCCTTGTTATGGCAATTGTTTTATATATTACACATGGTTAGGAAATAAATGTGTTGTCATTAAAAAAAATCATTTCTCATTTGCCTATTTAAACAGGTCAAATTTGACTTGCCTCATTTGCATGACATACCTTTTGATTTTTATTCTTTCTTCTACTTTGGTATTGATTTTTATTTACGTTCTAGCAAGTTGATGGTCTGATTATACATGGACAGCTGATTCAGAAATGATTCTCATATTGGTAACCAATGATTTCCTTTCTATTAGAATATAATTGATTTTATTTGCTGTGATGTTACTGGGGACTTGATATGTCTCATGTTTTCTGACTTTCTTGTTGAAGAAGATATTAATGATATATAAATGTGAGGTTTCTGTGTAGTCTTTGCAAGTCTTTGCCTTTCTCATCTCTTACTCTTTTTCATGCATTAAAAAACTAAATCATTTGTTAAGCACCTATAGGACTCATGCAGGAGATGGTCCTTGAGCTGAGTCCTGAAGAAAGCTTGGAATTCTGGGACATGGAGGTGAAGAGAGAGTACATTCCAAAAGAGGGAGCCAGCTTGGGCAAAGGCACCAAGGTTAGAGATGGATTGTCATGCACAGAGAACAATTATTACACAGAGTACATGAAGGAGAGTAATGTGCAGTAAACCTGAAAAATTAAACTAGAGCCAGGTTGTGTTGCCTCAACATTTTCAAGTGTTAAAGTACATGGAATAGTGGACATAAAGTGTGCTGGAATTAGAATCAGGATGATGTGTCAAATATTGCCTCTGATATTTAACTAGCTGTAAGATGCTGGCCAAATCATTTAAACTCTCAGCTTTACTTTTCTCTTCTGTAAAATGAGGATAATCATACACATGGTAACTGCCTCACAAGGTTGTTGTAAGGCTCAAATTATATGATGAATGTAAAATGCTTTGGAAATTTTAAGGTACATATAAATATCAATGATTGTTACTAATTTTCAGTTTGGGGTAGAATTTCTCTACTTTTCCACCTTTACCCATTACCATTATCATCAATATATTCTCTCATTCTCTCTTTGTCTCTCTCTGTCTCTGTATCTGTCTCTCTTTCTGTCTCTGTCTGTCTGTCTCTCTCTTTCTCTCTCCAATGTTTATCATGAATACTATCACATGAGATGACCAAGTCTTCTATGAAATTATGCTGCTTCCTTTGGATGTGGGATAAAACTAACTCTGCCAGTGCCTTTCTTTGTATCTTCAAGGCAAACCTATAAGTTAGCTTTCATTTAACTTCAAATTCCCTTCTTCTTCTGATTTCATATAGTTAAGTTCTACCATTGTTGTTGCTCTTCAGTCATGTACAATTCTTTGTGACCCCAAGGACACAGGTATTGGCACATCAGGTCTGTCTATGGGGTTTTCTTGGCAAAGATACTATAGTGATGTGCCATTTCCTTCTCCAGTGGATTAAAGCAAACAGAGGTTAAGTGACTTGCTCAGGGTCACACAGCTAGTAAGTGTCTGAGGTCAGATTTCAACTCAGGTCTACCTGACTCCAGGTCCAATGCTCTATCCATTGAACCATCTAGCTGTCTTCTTTAAAGCACTCTAAAAAGCTATGTGGCCCTTATCATTCTCTACCCTTCCTTTCCTTTTTTAAAGATAAGTTTTATTGATTTTTTTTTGTTTACATCACTGTAATTTCTGGATATACTCACCCAAACCACCTACCTCCTAAACTGGATCATCTCTGCTAATAGAAAAACTGGCAAAAGCAATCTATGCATTGGACACATCCAATAATATAGACCTTCGACAGATGGTCTTTTATGCTGTTTTGCTGCCAACACTGTAGAGGGAGAAAAGGCCTAGCCAGGACTTAGGGCAGCTAGGTGAATAGAGCATGATGGTCTCTGAGTCAGGAAGACCTGAATTCTAATCTACCAACTAGGCAAGTTACTTAACATCTTAGCCTCAGTACTCTTTATCTGTGACATGGAGATAATAGGACCTGCTTTCCAGGGTTGTTGGGGGATCACATGGAATAATATACATAAGGTAAATTGCAATCCTTAAAACAGTATATAAATGCTAGCTATGAAGATGATAGATTATTTTTCTTTGTTTTATGTATTTCCATGCCCAAAGTACTTATCAACAACTGTTCAACCAACGGGTGATAAACCTCTTAATATTTATCTATGCTGATCTTCATCTATAAAATTAAAAAAAATTATACATCCTACCATTGTTGTGAGGTTAAAATGAGATCACAGAATTAAAGAATTTTATAAGCTTTAAAGCACTATAGAATGTGTTATTATTATATTTATTATCATAAGTCAGCAACCAGGATTATGAAAAATTATCTGATGAAGATCTCTACAAGTTTACTTGGGGATGGGGAAAAATACTGCTCCCCTCAGCCCAGATGTGAAACAGCACATTTCAGTAATGCTTTGCTTCTATGAACAGATGTAGTGTTCTGGGCTTTGGTACTCTTTTCATGGAATAATCTCAATGAAACTATGAGCCATGTTACACAGGGTTATCCAAGATGGACAGGTCATAAAGGAGAGTTCTTACAAAAGGTGATCCACTGGAAAAGTAAATGGCAAACCACTCCAGTACCTTTGCCAAGAAAACCCCATGAACAGTATTAAAATGATAAAAGATATGACACCAGAAGATGAGACTCTTAGGTCAGAAGGTGTCCAAACATTGCTGGGGAAGATCAGAGGATAACTACAAGTAGCTCCAGAAAGAGTGAAGAATTACAGGCAAGTTTGGCTTTGGAGTACAAAATGAAGCTGGATAAAGACTAATAGAGTTTTGTCAAGATAACTCATACTGGTCATAGCAAACACCTTTTTTCAAAACCCAAAAGTTGATTGTATACATGGACATCACCAGGTGGTCAAAATTGAAATCAATTGATCATACACTTTGCAGCCAAAGGTGGAGAAGCTCTATACAGTCAGTTAAAATAACACCTGGAACTGACTGTGGCTCATATCATGAGCTTCTTAATGCAAAATTCAGACTTAAATTGAAGAAAATAGAGAAAACAACCAAATCACAGACATATGACCTAAATAATATCCCTTATTAATATGAAATAGAAGTGAAGAAAAGATTCAAAGAATTAGATCTGGTGGATAAAGTGAAGAACTATAGACAGAGGTGCACAATATTATACAGAAGGTAGCAACAAAAAATAAACATCTCAAAGAAAAAGAAAAAAAAAAGAAAGCAAAATGGCTATTTGATGAGGCTTTACAAATAACTGAGGAAGAAGAAAAGCAAAAGGGAAAGGAGAAAGGGAAAAATATATCCAAATGGATGCAGAATTCCAGAATATAGCAAGGAAAAACAAGAAAGTTTTCTTAAATGAAAATACAAAGAAATAGAAGAAAACAATAACATGAGAAAGACAAGAGATCTCTTCAAGAAAATTATAGAGATAGCAAGAGAACATTTCTTGCAAAAATGGGAAGGATAAAAGACAAAAATAGTAGGGATTTAAAAGAAGTAGGAGAGATTAAGAAGAGGTGGCAAGAATATTCAGAAAAAAACTATGTAAGAAAGATCTTAACATCTGATAACCACAATGGTGAAGTTACTGATCTATAGCCAGACATTCTGGAGAATAAAGTCAAGTGGGCCTTAGAAACATTGCTAACAATAAGGCTAGTGGAGGTGATGGAATTCCAATTGAGTTACTGAAAATCTTAAAATATGATGCTGTTAAAGTGCTGCTCTCAATATGCCAGCAAAGTTGGAACAGTGACCACTGAAGTGGAAAAGATCAGTTTATGTCTCAAATCCTAAAGAAAAGCAATGCCAACAAATGTTCAAATTATCAAACCATGACACTTGTTTCATATGCCAGCAAGCTTATGCTTAAGATTCTGCAAGCTGGGCTTCAGCAATATGTGAACCGAGAATTACCAGAAGTACAGGCTGGTTTTTAAAGAGGCAGAGGAACTAGAGACCAAATTGCTATAATTTGCTGGATTATGAAGAAAGCAAGAAAGTTCCTGAAAAAAAAATTCCTCCTGCTTCATTGACTACACTAAGGCCTTTGACTGTGTGGATCACAACAAAATGTGGTAAGTCCTTAAAAATATGGGAGTATCAGATCAACTTATTTGTCTCCTGAGGAACCTGTATGTGGACCAAAGAGCAACAATTAGAAGCAAACATGGAACAACTGATTGGTTTCAGATTGGAAAAGGAATGCAACAAAGTTCTATATTATTACTTTATTTATTTAACTTTAGGCCGATAGTAGACTGGGCAAATCAAAAGCTAGAATTAAGGTTGCCTGGAGAACTATCAACAATCTCAGAAATGCAGATGATATTTTCCTGATAGAAAAAAGTGAAGGATGATGAAGAAGCCTCTTGATGAGGGTTAAAAAAGAGAATGTAAAAATTGACTTGACACTCAACATTAAAAAAAAAACTAAGATTATGGCAACTGGTCCCATTATTTCCTGGCAAATAGAGGGAGAAGAAATGGATGCGGCATCAGATTTTATATTATTGGTTTCAAAGATCACTGCAGATGGTGAATGCAGCCATGAAATTAAAAGATACTTGCTCCTTGGAAAGAAAACGATGGCAAACTGGATAGTGGACTAAAAAGCAGAGACATCACCTTGCCAACAAAGGTCTGCTTAGTCAAAACTATGATTTTTTTCCCAATAGTAATGTATGACTGTAAGAATTAGGCAATAGATCCTTGCAATCCTGAGAGGAGCTAAGTCTATCAAAGTTAGTCATCGCGCAACATAGTTGTTACTGTGTGTACAACGTTCTCCAGGTTCTGCTCACTTCACTCAGCATCAGACCATAAAAGTGTTTCCAGGGTTTTCTGAAGTCTGCTTGCTCATCATTTCTTATAGCATTCATATACCACACCTTGTTCAGTCAATTTCCCCAATTGATGGGCAGCCCCTCAATTTCCAATTCTTTGCCACCACAGAAAGAGCTGCTATAAATATTTTTTGTGTATGTGGGTCCTTTTCCCATTTGTATGATCTCTTTGGGATACAGCCCTAGATGTGCTATTGCTGGATCAATGGGTATATACATTTTCTAATAGCCCTTTGAGTATAGTTCCAAATTGCTCTCTGAAATGGTTGGACCAATTCACACCTCCACCAACAGGTCATTAATTTTCCAATTTTCCCACGTCTTCTCCAACATTTATCATTTTCCTGTTTTGTCACGTTAGCCAATCTGATAGGTGTGATGTGGTACCTCAGAGTTGTTTTAATTTGCATTTCTCTAATCAATAGTGAATTAGAGCATTTTTTCATATGACGATAGATAGCTTTAATTTTTTCATCTGAAAACTGCCTGTTCATATCCTTTGACCATTTATCAATTGGGGAATGACTTGTATTCTTATAAATTTGACTTAGTTCTCAATATATTTTAGAAATGAGACCCTCATCAGAGACACTGGTTGTAAAAATTCTTTCCCAGTTTTTTGCTTCCCTCCTAATTTTGGACGCACTGGCTTTGTTTGTCAGCAATGCAAGGATCTAAGACATTTCTAAAAGTCTCATGATGGAAAATGTTATTCACATTCAGAGAAAGAACTTTGGAGTTTGAATGCAGATCTAAGCATACTATTTGCTCTTTATAAAACTCAAAAGCTTATGGAAGTGATTGTTGAAAACTAAAAATAAATAAATTTTAAAAAAAAGAATTAGACTATAAGGAAAACAGAGCACTGCAGAATTGATGCTTTCAAACTGTGATGCTGGAGAAGACTTTTGAGAGTCCCTTGGACAGCAAGGATATCAAATCAATCAATACTTAAAGAAATTAATTCAGATGGCTCGATGGAAGGATAAATATTGAAGCTCAAGCTTAAATGCTTCAGCCACATAATGAGAAGACAGGATCCACTAGAGAATACACTGATGTTGGAAAAGATTGAAGGCAAATGGAGGAGACAGCTGAGGATGAAATGGATAGATGTTGTCATGAAAATAATGGACATGAGTTTGGACAGACTTCAAGAGAGAGTGAAGGATAGAAAGGCCTGGTGTGCTTTGGTTCATGGGATCATAAAGAGTCAGAAACAACCAAATGAATGAAAAACAACAACCCCTTAAGATCAGGGACTGTCTCATTTTTTTATATTGTTATTTGATAGTTAAGTCCAGTGCTCGACAAATTTTAAGTACTTAATAAGTGTTTTTTTCATCAATTAGAAATCAATTTCTATGCACCAATTTTTTAAACCCAAAGGCCATACGTAAGTCTTGGATACCATTCAACATCTTTCTAAGTAAATCAGATTATTCATCACAATGAGTTTGTATAAATAAGTATACAGTGTAAGAATCATTCCCTAGAACTGATATAATCTCTGTGATTGTAAAGAAATCATGAGCTGCTGCTTCAAAAGTAGTCTCAAGCCACTCTAGTCTTTTCTGTTTTTGTCAAGGCTACTTTCCTTTCTGAGGCTGCAGGGATGCATGTGCAGAAAGATCACATTCAGTGTTGCTAATGCTGTATCCTTAAGGTGTGTGAGTGCCCTTTCCAAAATGAACTCTTTTCCTTATGTTCTTAATTTCCCTTCTGAATAAAAGGAGTGGGATTTTCCCATTCCTGGATAAACTTGATGAGGGCTTTGTTAGACAGGTTTATATAAAGCTCCTTGGGAGGAAGAATTGTTTCATTTTTGACTTCATGGACCTCATACCTAGTATAGTGTCTTGTGCATCGTGAGCACTCGAAAAATGTTTGATTGATTGAGGCACAACAAATGGAGCTGAATTGCTTGGTTGCTTACTTGATTGCCTATGTTGCTAGACACAACTCTGCTTTCCTGAGAAACTTCACATGTGTCTACTCATATTTTGAATGCACAGGGAGAGCTATCTATTCTTAGGAAACCTGTTATGGGACATTCCGTAGAGAATCCTTTAGCTACATGAACAATTACTCCATAATTTATTTGTTTTGAAGCAGATTTGAATTTCATAAATTAGTTTTTGCTCATTTTATTTTTGCTGTTAAAGTGGGCCATACTTAGCACTTAACTACTTAAATTTGATTATCTTTAGGAATTAAACTAAAGTTCAAAAAAAGATAAATGTAAAGGCATTAGAATTTATTTTAGAAACATATTTCTGAAATTTTATTGATTGATACTTTTTCTATGTTAGAATACCTCATTCACAAATTCTGTTTTGTGACATTATTCATCATAGCTTCATAATATTTTATTTCTCAATGGAAGCATAGAAAAGAAACCTGTAGAGAATTGGGCTTGCCAGTTAATATAGATGAAAGAGAGCATGGTATGATGATAAGATCACAGGATCTGTAGCCTGAAGACCTGAATTGGAATGCCACTACTTATGTAGCCTTAGTTAAGTCATTTAATTTGAAACTCTCTGGCTGTCAGTTTCCTCCTTCCAATTCTAGGTCACATAGATATATGTGTGTATATACATACACACTTATATGCATTATATACTTGTACATATATATATTCCTATTATAAAATTAATGGAAAGAAAGCCCAATTAAAATAAAAAATATAAATACTAGATCTCAAAATAATATTCCTATCACTCTGAAAACAATTCAAATGTATACACTTACATTTTTTTCTTTCACTTGACTAACTCCTATGAATTTCTGCATACATGAAAACAGAAATGTGAATATAATGTTGAATTTTGAGAATATTATCATAGGTAATATCAACATATGCTTGTCGAATTTATTTAAGGCCCTCATCAAGCTTTATTCTACACTTTGGCAGGTCTCATCTGCTGATTTGGGGAGGGTTAGCCCATATACCCAGAGGCACACATTTCTGCATTAGACTGTATTCCCTGACTAAAGTCCATGATGATCAACAAATTAGTAGATTACGCCAATGCTGGAACTTCTGTTCCTGACATAATTGCTTATTTATTTAACTGATGGTTCCTTCACTAGGGGATATTTGTACATCAAAATTATATTTACTGAGCTTGAAAGAGTGATACATTTTTAAGTTTGCTTATTTCTTATTATTCCTCAATACTAATTGAGATAATTTCCAATGACTTTTGCTGATTTAAATAAAGACAAATTTATAAACATGCCACTATATTGTGAACAGAAAAATGTCAAACTGGTGTAAATATACAGTATAATTTCCTTGGGACAGACCCACTACTTTATTTTCCTTAAGGTTGTATACAAACTAGTTTGAAAAACAAGGTTGAAATCTGTCAGGCAAGTGGATAGTAACCAGTTTTGGTATTTTTAAATTAATCCTTGACTGAATTCAAACTTTTAGTTAAAAAACAATTTTCTTTTCTGATTTCTAATCATTATTACCAATAATAAAATAACATTTAAGGTTTAGAAAGTATTTTCTTCACGAGTACCCAGCAACAAAGTAGCGTGTTATTACAGATGAAGAAACTTAAGTCTCAGAGAGGTGGATTGTAAGCATAGCCACAAAGCCAGGAAGAGAGGCAGCCAGTGTATTAAGGCTCAGCCAAATCTGCTGCTTGGTTGACATCATGAGTGCCAATGAACTTAGGTCCTGATAACATGGGCTGCTGTTAGCATTTGTGAATGCTTTTGAGAAAATCTGGGGAATTGGGAACACTTCCCTAGTGTTTCTGAAAGAACAGCGTTGTGATGGAGTAGAAAATGTTCAGTGGCTTTGGGGAAAGCAATAAGCATTTATACAGTACCAACTATATGCCAGGTACCGTGCTAAGAGCTTTACAGATGTTTGATCCTCAAAACAACCTTGAAAGTTAAGTGTTATTATTATCCACACTTTACAGTTGAGGATAATAAGGCAAACAGAGGTTAAGTGACTTTTCAGGGTCACACAGCTATTAAGTGTCTAAAGCTAGATTTGAATGCAGGTCTTCCTGACTCCACTGTGCCACCTAGCTGCCTGTGATTTGGAGTCAAAAGATCTGGTTTCCAGTCCCATCACTGCCACTTACTAGTTTTATGACTATAAATGAATCATTTCGCCAATCTGAGCATCAGTGTCTATATCTATAAAAGGATTGTGTGTTAGTTTTCTGAGGATCAAATTAGTACATAAAATGTTTTATAACTACTAAGTGCTATAGAAATATGAAGTATGATTTATACAATCACCTTTTAAAAGTTGATGAGTAAAGTACAAAGTTTCATATAAATCTGCTCATTCAATTTTTAGTGGCTGTTAATTATGTTGTTGATATGTCCTTGTCAAAAGAAAAATTAAGTATTTTTAGTCTTGAGAAAAGTAAGCATAATATTAAACATCTTTTATAAGGCCTGATATCCAAGGTATTTAAGAGATTGTTATTAAACTATAAAACTAAGAGCTCTCCCCTAACTGCACCACCTTTGAATTATAGGTGTCTCTCAGGGTCCTGTCCTGGGCCATCTTCTTTTCTCCCTCTACACCACTTCACATGGGGATCTCATCAGCTCCCATGGATTTAATTTCTATCTCTATGCTGATGATTCTCAAATCTACCTTTCCTGTGCCAGTATCTCTGCTGACCTCCATTCTCACATCTCCAACAACCTTTCAGACATCACAAACTGGGTGCCCAGTAGACATCTTAAACTCAACATGTCCAAAATTGAACTAATTATCTTTCCTCCTATAATCTTTTCCCCTTAAATTTTCCTATTATTATAAAGGGCACCACCTTCCTCCCAGTCCTCCAGGCTCAAAACCTAGGTGTCTACCTCACTATCCCTCTATTTTGCCACTATCTCTTCCCTCCCCCACCCCAACACAATGAACTGCTGCCAACACATGTTAATTTCACCTTTACAACATCTCTCAAATATACCCCCTTTTCTCCCCTGACACTTTCATTCCTCTAGTGCAGACCCTCATCACTCTGCACCCTGCTGTTGTGTCTTCCTGCCTCAAATCTCTCCTCACTCCAATCCATCCTCCATTCAGCCCCAAAGTGATTTTTCCTAAAGCACAGGTGCAAACATGTCAGTCTCCTACTCAATAAACTCTAATGGCTCCCTATCTTCTCTGGGATTAAATATAAAATCCTTTGTTTGGCATTCAAAGCCCTCCATAAATGAACTCTCTTCCTACTTTTTCAGTCTTCTTATACTTTATTCTCCAAAACATACTCTTCAGTCAAGTTACACTATCTTTCTGTCCTTGCTATTCTTCTATCTCTTAGCTCTTTGCACAGCCCTCCCTTGCTTAAATTCAATTCACTTGCATGTTACAGCATCACTTCTCTGATGTCATTGTCCTGAAGTTGTCATGGTTCAAGGAGAGCTTGGTGGCGCAGTAGAGTGCCAATGATCTTAGGTCCTGAGAACATGGACTGCTGTTAGCATTTGTGAATGCTTTTGAGAAAATCTGGGGAATTGGGAACACTTCCCTAGTGTTTCTGAAACAATAGCAGTGTGATGGAGTAGAAAATTTTCAGTGGCTCTGGGGAAGGCAGTAAGCATTTATATAGCACCGACTATATGTCAGGTACTGTAGTCAGGAGGACCTGAGTTCAAATCCGGCCTCAGACCAGATACTTGACACTTACTAGGTGTGTGACCCTAGGTAAGTCACTTAACCCTGATTGCCTCAAAAAAAGAAAAGAAAAGAAAAAAAAAGATGTCATGGTTCAAGAACAAAGGACAAATGATAACTCCTATGAGTAGAAATAGGAGCTGCCCCACTGGGGACCCAACTGGAATAGGCCAGTTGGGTAATACAGCTTTCTTTCTTTTTCTTTCTTTCTTTCTTTCTTTCTTTCTTTCTTTCTTTCTTTCTTTCCTTCTCTCTCTCTCTCTCTCTCTCTCTTTCTCTCCCCCCTTTTTTCTTTCTTTCTTTTCTTTCCCTCTGTCCAGAAAGGGTATCACACCCTTACCTGCAGTTGCTCTGTCCAAAGGAATATAAATTTTGATAGGTGAAACCTTTTTTTTTTTTAAAGGACCAAGCCTTAAACCCAAATCACTCTGGCTCTCATTGATTGGCCAACAATAGGTACCAGGCCAAGCCCCACTTGCTTATTGTTTGGACTCCGATTGGCTTAGAGTGAATGTAAATAGCAATTGTATCTGTTTTGGCCAGAAACTCAGAGGGTCTTCCCCTCCCAGACTGATTATTTTTTAACTAGGTAAAGAGGCCATTCTATATCTCATTTCTTACCTAGTCTTAATCAACGAATGGGCATTGCCTCAGTTAAACTGAGACCTGTTAAAGATCTTAAAAAGGTCAAGGTTTACCACTGTATCCAGGGCCATTTCCAGTCATCTTGATCTATATCTCGCCACTGGACCAAGATGGCTCCAGAGGAGAAAATGATACTTTGTACATCCCTCTCTCATTTAAATCCAATTCACTTGCATGTCATAGCATCACCTTCCTGATATCATGGTCCTCTTTGAGAACAAAGGACAAACGGCAGCAAAATCTCACCTTCTACACAAAGCCCTTCCCAATCTCTCTTCTAATGCTTTCTTTCTATTAATTATTCCCTATTTAACCAATCTATAGCTTGTTTGTAAATATGTGTTTCCTTGTTGTTCATATCCTTTGACATATACATTAGTCAGGCAATCAATTAACATTATTAAGCAATTACTATTTGACTGACTAATGCATGTGTCAAAGGATATGAACAGTTTTCAGAATAAGAAATATAAGTTCTAAATCCTTAACAATAAGAGAGTGGCAAAATATAACAACAGTGAGGTTTTGCCTCATATCTATTAGAGTGGCTAAGATGATAAAAAAGTGGAAACATTCAGTGCTGGAGAGGCTGTGGAAATACGTGTGCACTAGTATGCTATTTGTGGAAATGTGAATTGATCAAACCATACTGCAGATTATTTGGAATTATGTAAGAAAAATTACTAAAATCTTTATAACCTCTGACCTAGGAAACCCTTTACAGAGTATCTAACCCAAGAAAATCAATGACAGAAAGTATATATATTTATATTTATATCTCTATACATCTATATGTATATATACCATACATATATATTCATAGCAACATTTTTTTTTCTTTAGCAAGTACAACATTGGAAACAATGTAGATATCCTCTGATTGGGGGAACATCTGGACAAAATGTGGTATATAAATTAACAGAATATTACCACAGAAATAACAACTATGAAGAAGTCAGAGAAACTTGTTGGAACTGGTACAATGAAAGCTAAGCTTACCTATGCTGTAGCTACTGACTACAATGACATAAATGAAGACAACACCAAAACATTAGAATCTGATTAAATAAAAGGGCCAGTCAGCTTCAGAGCACCATTAATCGAATATATTTCCCTTCTTTTGGCCAAAAGGTGGTAAATATGGGTGAGGAATGCTGCAAACTGTTAGAGGTGTCATTCTATCAATTAACTTTGCTTAACTTTCTTTTTGTCGTAAGAGTAAGTTCTACAGGTCATTATGTGACATACAATATGTAGCATAAAAACCAGAAGCATCAATAAACCATTTTTAAGAAAGAAAATAAAGATTAATAAAAGTAAGCATCATATGTTTTCCACAGAATTCCCATCATACTGCAGGAAAAAATGGAAGGGAGCAGTCTTTGACTAATACGAGCCCCATGATAAATTTAATAGACTACTGATAATATGACATTGCTTGTGTTATCTGTCCTAGGATTTCATTTTGCAACATCACTACAGAACACCACAGTAGAGATTCATGTTACCCTTTTGTGGGTGCTGTTTTTCACCATCCCTACAAAATAAATAAATAAGCAGAATGTTATCTCTGGGCCCAGCCAAGACAGTGTGCTTTAAGTCTAGAACTGAATTCTGTAAATATAACAAGGTTAAAAAAAGCAAAAGTTAATGACCACAGCCTTTTTACAATGGTTCTTACTCCCTTGGGCTCTAAAGAATCAGTAACTAAGTTCAGTAACTCTGAATTAAATTAGGAGAAAATACCATCTCTGCTGCAACTGCTACCTTTGCCATTAATGCTACTCTCGATGTGGTTCTGGTCAATAGAGTCATCAAGAAGTGCTAAATCTTAGAAGACAATAGAAAATTCTCAATTTAGAACACATAAAGCTTCTCTTATTTTTATTCCTTCTGGTAGTCTTTCTCTTTCCCTTTCATTGCTTTATTGTCTCGGTGCTTTCCCCCTTTCTCTTTTGTCTCTTTTTGTTTATTCTTGTATTCTGTCTTCCCTCTTTTCTCCCTTTCTTGCTTCTTCCTTCACTCTATCTCTTTCAGTTCCTTTCCTTTCCCTTACAACATATTTATATCAGCAAAGAAATAAGACAATATTATCTCCTCCCTTTGAACACGTGACACATTGTACTGTGAGAAAAGATATTTTGCATAGTCACATTTGAAGCTACCTATAGATATTTCATTTCCTGAAATGGACTGACTATAAGCTCCTTGAGAGAAGAACCCATTGTCTTATTCTTCTTTGTATCTCTTCCAGGAATGTGTACATAGGTGGTACTTAAGAATTTTTTTTTTTATCAAACCCTGAATAGTGGCATTATCCTTTGGTTTCCAGGAACTGAAGCTAGAAAAAAGTTGTGAAGGCATCCCTCAGCCAGCAGAAAGGGCAAAGTTTAGATTTTATCTCAACAAATCAAAGGAACATGAATTTCATTGTTAGTATCATATTCTTACAGTAAATGATAGGAAGAAAAAAGAGGAACTCAAGAGAAAAAAAACTTTTTGATCCAGATCTATTATTCTATTGGTGGAGGGAGTCTCTGGTGATGAGACTCCTTTTCCCAATGCAAATTAGTAACTGTTTTGCAATTTATAACCTTAAAGAGTTGTCTGGGATCTTAGCTACTGGTCTAGAGCTACTGGTCTAGGGTCTAGAGGCAATATATGCCAGAGTTGAAACTAGCACACACTGCCTCTCTAATAGGAATTTTCCATTTTAAAAGTGGGATTAAGAAAGAAAAGCAAATTACACCATCCTATACTAACCTGGCAGCTAAGTGGCACAGTCCTGGTAAGAGAACTGGAATCAGAAAGACATGAATTCAAATCCTGCTTCAAAACTTACTAGCTGTTTTATTCTGGGCAGGTCACATAACCTCTCAGCCTCAGTTTCCTCATCTGTAAAATGGGGATAATAATAGCACCTACCTCACAGGGTTGCTATGAGGCTCAAATGAGACAACATGAAGAGTGCTTTGCAAACCTTAAAGCTCTATATAAACCCTAGCTATTATTATTATTGTTATTATTTAGCTTTTAAGTAATTTCTAAAAATAAAAAGACTGATCAGATTAAGACTTAATTACAGATTAAGAATTTTATTTGTTTGTTCATTCATTCAACAAATATTAAGAGCGTTTTCTGAGCAATAGACCAAGAGATAAAAGATAATCTAAGTGTTTAGGAGAGGTCCCAACTTGGTTAAAAATTACTGATGCCTTTTTAAAAATTTGATGGACCTGTCAGTCCTTTACTTACTTCTAAGCAAATTTCTAATGGGACCAAGATTGTACCTGTACTTATAAAGAAATAAAGGACAGTCTTCTAATAGTTTTATTATGCTACAAAGCCCAAGGCATTAGGATTCATGGATCTAATTTTAGTTGTAACCATCTCTTGCCCTGTTATGTAAATGCCAGAAGAATTATATAGGCTTCAGATAAAGATAACAAGAGAATAGGGAAAGAGATTGTGAAAGCAATGATTCAATTATTCTCAAGTTATCTGGCTTACTGTGTTATTCGGTATCTTTCTGCCTTTGCACTGATGTCTAAGTCACAATTTAAGCATCCCTTTCCAATAGGGTCCCAAGTAGTCACAGCTAATTAGTCACAAACCAAACCTACGCATATACACACACACAAACATTACAAGTACACAAACACACACGCACACACACACACACACACATACAGACTCCTATGGTGCTCTGGCAAAGCCCATGGACTCCTTAGAATAATGTTTTTAAATTCACAAAACAAAATGCAGTATTGCAAAGTATTTTAATTACAGTGAAATAAAGATGTAGTTTTTTTTTTCTCATTCAAGTTCCTGGACCTCAGAAATCTACTCATGGAACCCAGGTCAAGAATCTCTGTCTTAATTATAACTCAAATCTTTCCTAGTCTTTTTTTTTTCCAACTCTGAAGCCACTGTCAAGACAATTTTTCCAAGATCCCTCCCAAATCCTGTCCCATCCTCTAAGAATGAAGATGACTTAATACCAACTTTCAGTGACCAAGGGAGAATTGAAATTATCTTTATAAAGTGATCAACTTTCTCTCTTCATAGGCAGATAATTTGTAATGTGCATTTTTTTAAAGTTATAGCTATCTTATCTGAGGAGAACTGAAGAGAAGATGGAATGCATGTTACGTAGTTACAGTTATTGTTCTCTAGCATTAGGCATCTGTTCCCTTTAGTGACTTATTATATAAGATCTATTTTTTCCCAGAACATAAAAAAGATTGTTGGGCCTTGAATATGTAATTATAAATTAAAATAGCAAATTACCTTACTAAATTCTCCATTTCTTTTTCTATTTCTTTATGAGAACTGGAATTCATCACAAACCTCATGAACAAAAGGATTGATCTTTTTTTTAGAGGTGAAAAAGCTTTGTTTAATTAGTTATTATCTCAACCCAAATATAGTTAATATTCTGTCTTCTTCCATAGGTGAAAGAAAATAATTTTTACAGGTTTTCACTGGCATTGTTTTTTGTACAGTAACACAAAAACATTGATGAGTTAGGACAGTGACCAGCATTCTCTGGCAAGTCCACCAAAGATAGCTCACCAGGCAGTCATTGCCCTCCTACAGGTTTAGTTTTGACCCTGTCTCCAAGACAAATTCTATCCCTGAGATAAGAGAATTTAATAAGGCCAAGGACAGTAGCACAAAGCTCAGTTTAACTAATGGTCTTGCTCTGGTATTCTGGTACCAATAACTGGACTTTTGCCTTGTCCTCCTGTAACCAAGCCCCAAGTTTCTTTTTTCCCCTCCCCATTTATACATTTCTCCCTTAAATTTCTGATCAATGCCCCAGTTCCAGGGTATTTCTTATACACTTCTAAGCCACTCAAATCAGTCTGTTAACATTACTAGGCTGCTGCTACCTGCCATCTAGACTTCCCTGATCCTCCTAGTTTGTATCAATATTTCTACCTTTGCAACTCACAGAGCACAATGTTTTCCTTAATCATGTTATTATATATATCATTATCTACATATACAGTAAGTTTTACAAGGTTGTATATCATGTCTTATCTAAATTTTGTATCTCCCCTATATCCTAATTGGAGTTACTTAATAAGTATTTGTTCAAACATTTTGAGTTCTCATGATTCAATAGCTACTGGATTTCTCTGGTGTCAGTTTCTTGCCTGATTGGACTGTGGGATCCCCCGAATTCTGATGGAATACATGGATGAACTTCCTTCCAATGCTTGGCCTGCCTGGATATGTCTGATCTCCAACCATTAGACCAATAAAACAATACCAGGAAAGAGTCCATGCCATAGGGAAGGCTTTGGGGAAAAGAAGGTAATATGAATTATCAAAGACTATATTTTTCTATCAGTAGGAGCCATACAAAGATATCATCACAAAACCCTGATTGCCTTATGTCAGCAGAAGACATGCACTGACTCTACCTAAGTGCACTCTGGCCACACATTTTCTCCATATGTGTAAGTTTTCCATGTGTCCCCCTCAGTGCTTGTCTTGATGTGTTCGCTGTCTCCAGGGTTTGCTTTTCAGGATGATGTCTGTGAGTGCTACAATGGAAGTGATGCTATTCCCAAGGCTCTTGGGTTCAGGGTCCATTAGATTCTGAGGGGAGATTCTAGTCAAGATAGTGGTGGTGGTGGTGGTGGTTTGACTTTTCTGACACGTTATCTTCTGTCTCCATCAGTGTGACTTGCTATCTCTTCCTTCACCCTTATCTTGGATAAAGAGGTAACCTTGGTCCTTCTCCTTGAGAAGGCAAGGCCCTCTTCATGTACCCTTGATTTATCCCTTCCATCCCTTTTCCAAAACATTGTCCACCATCATCTCCATTCTCTCTCCAACATTAGATTTCTTTCAGACTTCCTACTAAGATGACTGCCTGAATGGGAGGCAGTCTACCTAGCTCCCAAATACCTACTCCACCAAAACCCTAAAGTTCATGCCAGATTGAATAATGATCAATAGGTTCAATGAGAAACTACAGTAAATGACTTCTTCCAACCTAGAAATACACAAATAGTCAGTCAGAAACTCATGAGCAATAGGAAACAGGACCATTCCAGCCAAACCAGTGCCAGTGCCACTAAAAGATAGCATTCCATTGCAATCAGGAACTGGAAATATTTAGCCTTCAAAACTTTGTGACCAGAGGCAGCAAGAGAGGGCTCTTCTGAGAAAGCCTCAGCATGGTCAGGAAGCCCCAGGATAGGGACTCTAGCAGCCCTGGGAAGTGGCAGCAGGCTGTGACCAAAGAGGTGATAATCAGTGAGGTGCTGAAGTATTCAGACCAAGTTACTCCAGTCACAGGAGTTATGAAGTACCCAACACTGTCAGGGTGGTAGAGAGCACCCTGAAGATTCAGTTCTCAGAACCTCAAAGATCCAGAAAGACTGAACTCTAGGAGATTGACGTCAACATAAGAACATAGACCTAGAACCCTAGGAAAGTAAGCAGAGCAGACCTCCCCATCCCACAAGATGCAGCCAAGGGAGGGGAAGCAAAGAAGCAGATACTATTTATGGCACAAAGCCCCATTTAGGGACTAAAACTGGAGGTATAAGTAAATCAAAGAAAACACCCAGAAGCATAAAAAATGACTGCAAATTCTAGCAATCCTTCCAAAAGCAATGAAGAACTCTAATAAGGGCAAGCAGTCTCACAGTGTGGAAGAAGGGTATTTTCCACAAAAGCCTCATACGTGACTAGAAGAAATGAAGCAAGAGATAAAAAAATTAAATAAAAGCTCTTGAGAAAAGGATTGGAAAGACAATAAATAGCTTAGAAGAGAAAGCAGTGACTTGTATCAAGAAGTGGACTCCTTAAGAACTAGAATAAGTGGAAATCAATGATTCTGTGAGACAGCAAGAAGTATTAAAACACAATCAAAAGACTGAAAATATAGAAGAAAATATAAGATATATGATATGAAAAACAACTGATCTGGAAAACAAGCCAGGGACAAATAATTTGAGTCTGCTGCTCTGCCCTTTCAACTCCACAGAACAAGATGCCCCTCCCAGGTTAAACTGATCACCTATGATCTCATCACCATGTTGCTTGCTGAAGCCTTGATCAACCCTCTTACCTCAGCCTCCTCTTCCTTTTGATTGAAGGACTGGAGGGTGGAGTACCAAACTCCTCCTCATGCCTTCTTTTATAGATGGCAGAAACAGGACTTTTCTGCTCATTCCACTCTCCATCTGCTGCTTTTTCCTGCTTTCCCTTCCATGAAACAAGATGTCCTTGGGCCAGGCCTAGTCTCCCTTGCCCGTTTTCCTACCTTCTTTCTGTGTGCTTCTCCCTCCCCCCATTAGATTGTAAGCTCCTTGAGGGCAGTAACTATCTTTATTAATTATATTGAAGGGTATATAATTGCTCAATCTGCAAGAAAAAACACTGAGCAGAGCTCTGAGACAATGGCACTTTATTAAAGGGTCCATGGTCCCCTCTAATGAAGTGGACCTCAGATCTTCTCATGATCTGAAATGCCTCTTTCTTCCAAGTTAATTGTCCTTGATGTTTTCCATCACTTACTCATTCTCTTCCTTTTTGTACTGTTTATCTTTTTCTTTTTTTTATTCCCTCACCCTCACATGTGGAAGTTTGACTTCTGGGCTTTACATTGCTGAGACAATATTACTTATCAGATGTTATGTAGCATAACTTTAAATAAGTATGCTGGCCTTGGTGTTTGACTGAGAAGTCTGAAGTTCAGTGTAGGGGATAGAAATGGGGGATAGGTACCAATAGGCAACAGCTACAGGAGAGACTGAAGTGGCCCATAAGATTTCCCAATGAATGCCTGTTCTGTCTGACTCAGATGGCTCCCCAAACCAGTTCTAGTCTTTCTCTTCAACTACAGTCCTGAATGGCCAACTGCTTGCTGTACATCTTTACGTGTATTCCATCTTGTTTCATCAGAATGCCAAACTCAACATAAAAGTAAAGTCATCATCTTCCTCACTTAGTCTTTTTGTTATTCAGTTGTTTCAGTCATATCCAACTCTTTGTGACCCCATTTTTTGGCAATGATTCTGGAGTGGTTTGCCATTTCTTCCTCCAGCTCATTTTACAGATGAGGAAACTGAGGCAAATAGGGTTAAATGACTTGAGGCCAGTTTCAACTGAAGAATCTGAGTCTTCCTGACTCCAGGCCCAATGCTCTGTCCATTGTGCCACCCCGCTGCACTCCCCCCTCCCTTAATCTATCCCTTCTGTTAACTCTCCTTTTTCTATTCAGGGTACCAATCTCCTGGTCACATGTATCTGCAAGCCCAGAGTCATCCATGACTGTCCCCTCTCCCATCCTCCATAGCTCATCTATATGGCCAAGTCCTATCCATTTCATCTTCACCACTTTTGTTTCTGTCATCCTCTCACTACTCATGTAGCCACCCCCTTCATTGCAGCCCTCATCACTTCTCAAATCTCTCTGCTCCCCAGCTCTCCTGTCTCCAATCCATTTTCCATGTTGCTGCACCACCCACAAATCTTCCTTAAACTGAGAATTGACTGTATCATTCCTCTACTCAAACACCTTCAGTGGTTCGTTCCCTAATTTTTTTTTGTTGAAGGGGAATTTTGGTGTTCTTGTTGTAGGGAACTCTGATTGAAGAAACTCCTATCAATGATGATGAGCAGCTGCTCCACAACTTAGAGTCTTAGAGAGTTGGTTGGAGACACTTTGAGAAATTATTCATTTGGACCCTATATTTTACCTAAATCATATCAGGATAATTAGATAAGGTAGCTTCTTATAGTTGGCTTTTATAGTGGGTCTCAAAATTCAATGTAACATTCACTATTTGTTTACCTGTTGTGAAGCTCACTTGTACAACCATAAGAATACTGACAAATGTGTCAGGGACAGATCTTGAAGTCAGATCTACTTGACTCCTAGGCCAGCTCTATAACTCCTGCAATCCCTAATTAATGTAAGATAAAATACTCATAGCACACACATTTAAAGCCTGCACAATTTGGCTTCAACCCAGCCTTTCAGTTATTTCATTTTATTTCCCTTCACTCACTCTGTATCTTCACCAAGCTGGATTTATTAGCTGTCCCCTGAACTGAACATTTTCTCCAAGCTTAAAGCCCCCACACAAAGCTGTCCTCTACCTGAAATGTACTCCTTCCCCATTTCCCCCTCTCAAAATCTTTATCTTCTTTCATGGCTTCAATACCACATATTTTTTTTATCATCTGAGGGGTTAATGTTCTTTCCCTCTTTAAATCACTTTTTATTTACTTATCTATGTCCATGTGTATATTAAAACATAACCTCTTCAAGAGTAGGTGGTTGAGGAGGTGGAGCCAAGATGGTGGAGTAAAAGCAATGACTTGCTCGAGCTCTCCCCTAAACCCCTCCAAATACCTATAAAAAATGACTCTAAACAAATTCTAGAGCAGCAGAACCCACAAAAAGATAGAGTGAAACAAATTTCCATCCCAAGATAACCTGGGTGGTTGATTGGAAAGATCTATTGTGCTAAGCTAGAAGAGGAGAGCAGTTCAGTGTGGGCCAGGCAGGCAAAGACCTGGCCTCAGCGAACCTGGAGCAGGCCTCGGAGGACTGAATCACAGGCAGCTGTGGTGGTTTTCAGACTTCTCAACCCACAAATGCCAAAGACAACTTAGAAGGTCAGTAGGAAAAGTCTGTGACCATGGTGAGATAGTAGCTCAGTCCTAGTCCCAGTCCCAGTCTTGGTGCAGCCCAGGGGCGGTGGCTGTTTCTGGAGCTTGGCCCACAGACTGAGGGGGAATCAAGTGGCTGACCAGAGGGGGATTGCAGGGATCTCTTTACTGGTGCTGAGGAAGGATTCTGTCACTTTGCCCTTGCTTGGATCTGGGTCACAGTTCTGGGTGGCAGTCCTGGGGCAAGGAGGAGCACTGGCATGGCAGAGCTTGTAGTGGCTGTGGACAGGGAATCATCCTCACAGTTCCAAGGCAGAAAAGAATGCTTGTGGTCACTCATAGACCAGAGCACAGGCCAGGAAAGGAGTAAACAACTCACCCTTGATCATATCCCCTTGGAAGAACTGAAAACTTACAGGTCCCTAGAAGTATATCTGAAAACAGCTGTACAAACCCCCCAAAGCTTGGGGCAGTACATTCTCCACACTGGAAGCAGACCCCTACCTTAACAAAGAGTTTATAACTCAAGTAATTGACTGAGATCATGAGCAAACCTCACAAAAAAAAAGTCAGACCATAGAATCTTTCTTTAGTGACAAAGAAGATCAAAACATACAACCAGAAGAAGAAGACAACAAAGTCAAAGGTCCTACACCCGAAGCCTCCAAGAAAAATATGAATTGGTCCCAGGCCGTGGAAGAGCTCAAAAAGGATTTTGAGAAGCAAGTAAGAGAAGTAGAGGAAAAACTGGGAAGAGAAATGAGAGTAATGCAAGAAGATCATGAAAAAGAAGTTAACAGCTTGCTAAAGGAGAGACCAAAGAAATACTTAAGAAAATAACACCTTAAAAATAGCCTAACCCAAATGGCAAAAGAGGTCCAAAAAGCCAATGAGGAGAAGAATGCCTTAAAAAGCAAAATTGGCCAAATGGGAAAGGGAGTCTTAAAGCTCACTGAAGAAAATATTTCCTAAAAATTTAGAATGGAGCAAATGGAAGCTAATGACTTTATGAGAAATCAAGAAATTATAAAACAAAACCAAAAGAGTAAAAAAAAAAGAAGACAAATGTGAAATATCTCATTGGAAAAACAACTAACATAGAAAATAGATCCAGGAGAGATAATTTAAAAATTATTGGACCATCTGAAAGCCATGATCAAAAAAGATCCTAGATCAAGAAATTATCAAGGAAAACTGCCCTGATATTTTAGAACCAGAGGGCAAAATAGAAATCGAAAGAATCTACCAATCATCTCCTGAAAGAGATCCCCAAAGGAAAACTCCTAGGAATATTGTAACCAAATTCCAGAGTTCCCAGGTCAAGGAGAAAGTATTGCAAGCAGCCAGAAAGGAATAATTCAAGTATTGTGGAAACACAATCAGGATAATACAAGATTTAGCAGCTTCTACATTAAGGGACCAGAGGGCTGAGAATATAATATTTTGGAGGTCAAAGGAGATAGGATTACAGACAAAAATCACCTACCCAGTAAAACTGTGTATAATCCTTCAGGTGGAAAAATGGACATTCAGTGAAATAGAGGACTTTCAAGCATTCTTAATGAAAAGACCAAAGCTGAATAGAAAATTTGGCTTTCAAATACAAAACTCAAGAGAAACATGAAGAGGTAAACAGGAAAGAGAAATCATAAGGGACGTATTAAAGTTGAACTGTTTACATTCCTGCATGGAAAGATGATATTTATAACTCATGAGACCTTTGTCAGTATTAGGGTAGTTGGAGGGAAAAAAATTATACGTATTTACATAGATAGATAGATAGATAGATAGATAGATAGATAGATAGATAGACAGATAGACAGATAGATAGAGGGTACAGGGTGAGTTGAAGATCAAGGGGTGATATCTGAAGAATAAAATTAAGGGGTGAGAGGATTATACTAGGAGAAGGAGAAAGGGAGGGGTAGAATGGGGTAAATTATCTCACATAAAACAGACAAGAAAAAGCTTTTACAGTGGAGGAGAAGTGGGGGAAGGTGAGAGGTAATGAGTGAATCTTACTCTCATCAGATTTGGCTTAAAGAGGGAATAACATACCTACTCAATTGGGTATGGAAATCTATCTTACCCTACAGGAAAATAAGGGAGGAAGGGGACAAGAGAGCCGGGGGATGATAGAGGGGAGGGCAGATTAGGGGAGGGGATAATCAGAAGCAAACAGGGTCAAAAGAGAAAACACAATAAATGGGAGGGTGGGATAGGATTGAGGGAAACATACTTAGTTTTTCACAACATGACTACTATGGAAGTATTTTGCATGACTACACATGTATAACCTTTATTGAATTACTTGCCTTCTCAATGACGGTGGATGGGGAGGGAGGAAGGGAGAAAATTTGGAACACAAAGTTTTAAAAACAAATGTTAAAAAATCGTTTGCACATGCAACTGGGAAATAAGATATACAGGTAATGAGGTATTGAAATCTATCCTGCCCTATAGGAAAATTTAAGAGGAAGAGGATAAGAGAAGGAGTGAGATAGAAGGGAGGGAAGATTAGGGGAAAGGGTATTCAGAATGCAGGCTGTCTTGGGGTGGGGGGAGGGATGAGATGGGGAGAAAATTTGGAACTCAAAATCTTGTGGAAGTGAATGTTGAAAACTAAAAATAAATAAATTAATAAAATCCAAAAAAATGTAGGAGTTTGCTTATTTAAAAAAAACACTTTAATTTCTTCTTCTCTACTATCTCTGCTTCTTACAAACCTGGCCATGTCTCTTCTTCCCTTAAAAAAAAAACAACAACAACATTTAATGCTAACATCTATGCTATCATCTGATATCTCTTCTCCCCTTCAAAGATAAACTTCTTGGTAAAAACATTTTCTCCTACCACTGCTACTTCCTCTCCTCTTACTCTTTTCTAAACACTCTGCAATCTGGCTTCTGTCTTCATTGTTCAGCTGAAATTGCTCTCTCCAAAGTTATCAGACATCTCTCAACTGCCTGATCTAATGACCTTTTCTTAATTCTTGTCGTTTTTGATCTCTCTTGAGCATTTAATATGGTTGACTACTTTTCTTTTTCTTTTTCTGGATACTGTCTGCTCTCTGTGTTTTTTTTTTTCCCAGACATTGTTCTCTCCTGGTTCTCCTCCAACCTGTTTTTGTCTTTCATCTCCTTTGCTAGATCTTCATTCACCTCATGCCCAATAACCATAGGTTGCCCCTGTACATTTTTTTTTCTTTTCACTGTATGCTATCTCACCTTGTGATCTCATCAGCTCCCATGGGTCAAATTAATATTTCTATGTAAATGATTCCCAAGTTTACATAGCCAGCCAAGTCTCTTTCCTGAGTTCTATTCTTGAATTCCATTAATTGCTTTATGGACATTTTAAACTGGATGTCATGTAGGCTTCTCAAACTCAATATTTCCAAAACAGGGCTTATTACTTTTCCCAAACCCTCTTTTTTTTTTTTTTACTGTCAAAAGTGTCTCCATCCTTCCAATCACCGGAATTCACGACTTTGACGTCATCTTTCATTCTTTTCTATCACTCCAAATATCTAATATTTGACAAATCTTTGTCTTTTTCATCTTCACAACATCTCCTATATACATTCTCTTCTTTCCACACACATAGATACCATCCTAGTTCAGGCCCTTATCACCTCTCACTTGGCTTATTACAGTAGTTTTTTTAATTGGTCTCCCTGTCTTAACTTTCTCCCAATTCCTAACCATCCTCCACTTAGTCAATATGATTTTTCTAAAGCACAATTTTAGCCAAGTCTTGCTCCCCCCTTCAATAAATTCCAATGGCTCCCAGTTCCCTCTAGGATCAAATATAAACTCTTCCATTTGGCATTTAAAACTCTTGCAACTTGTTTCCTTCCTACCTTTCCAGTCTCCTTATATTTTTCTCCCGTCTCTGAACTCTATAATCTAGTGACACTCAATTACTAAGTTTCTTGAACATGGTACTCTATCTCCTCCTAGCCTTTGCACTGGCTATCTCCCAAGCCTAGAATGCTCTGTCCCCCTCTTGTATTTTCTCTGGCTTCCTTCAAGCCTCAGCTCAAATTCCAACTTCTGTAGGACTTTTCTGGTCCTTACAGCTGCTAGTTATTTCCCCTCTGAGATTACTTTACATAGATTTGGATATATCTTGTATGTACTTATTTTTGCACATCATCTCCCCATTAGAACGTGAAATCTTGAGGGCAGGATTTGTTTTTGTTTTTACTTTGCATGTCTAGAGTTTAGCACAATGCCTAGCATAGGGAAAGTATTTAATTGTGGACTGACTGACTGACTGACTGACTGACTGACTTGTAAGGGCCTGTGAACTACTGTTTTGAGTGGATTTTGACCCAGGGAATATCCTAACCCTGGGGTATCTTTTCTGGGGGCTGCACGTCAGTGTGTGTGTGTGTGTGTGTGTGTGTGTGTGTGTGTGTGTGTGTGTG
>NW_020954552.1:7581283-7628424 GCF_900497805.2 Vombatus ursinus | reverse complement strand
GTGTGTGTGTGTGTGTGTGTGTGTGTGTGTGTGTGTGTGTGTGTGTGAGTGTTGCCCCAGATGCTACATAACTCCTTCATTTATATAGGGCTATTGATATGGATAAATACAAAGACTGAAAAGTAACAATAATAATACTTTTAAAGACTTGGAATTTCTACTTTGTTTAACTTTTGTTCAAAAGTAGGATTTAGCCAGTGAAGCAACCAAAGTGTCTGATTAAACCAAAGATTATATTTGGTGTGGAAAAGTCCATAGGCCAAATGACAGTCATTTCAACCACATTCACAAAATTCATCTAAATACATATCATGTATCATTCATCTTCTTCTTGAAAATAGTACAGTAAAGCTTAATTGTGATGATTACAGCTACGTTTGGATATCCTGGTTGTGCTCCTGGACCACATACTATTGTTAATCCTCATTTGTCTTTCGATGTTAAATATGGTGCTTCAATAAATCTGTGATCACATCAATGTAGGTACTCCCTCCAACAATGCTGATAGCAACCTACGTGTGACTCTTGTCCACATCCTCCTCTAAATCTGCCACAGGGGATTCAGTCATGTGGTCCTCTCAACATGACTGTGGTCTAATAAACTAAAGTTAACAATTTAAAATGATACACACTTTTTGTAGGCTGGATATTAGTTTTAAATTACGTAAAGTTTATGACTGGAAGGAATCTTAGAGATAGTCTTTGATTTTACCACTTTGATTTTACAAATAAAAAAAAAGAATGAGATCAATAGAAATTACTTTCTCGAGGTCAACCAGGTAAATCAACAACAGAACCTGATTTTGAACCCAAATTCTTTGATTCCAAAGCAAGGTCTCTTTCTGCTATGGCATAGTGCTTCTATTAGTGAGGAGAGAAGCCCAACACAACAGTTCCCTCATTAGATCTGCATAGAAATACCATTTTCCTTGATCTGGCTCACCACTTACCTACTGAAGCATCCTTTGATGGTATATTGCTGAGATAGTAGAATTCAGTGACAAATTTTTGTTGAGTCTCCAGTGTAGACACGCGACTGAATATACAGGTGATTGCACTGCATACAATGTCCTGCTGACTCCTCACAGGCTCTTCTTACATGTGCTTTTCCTGAGCACAGGCATCAGCACAACACAGTTTCTGTATGGCTCTCTCAAGAACTTTTAAGGATACTCACTACTAGAAAAGTTTCCCAGAAGGTCAGAATCACAGTCTAATGCCAACTTGCTGGTGTCTTATTGCATTCTTAAGCATGGGGGAGAAAAAGACTAAATCTATTATACAGCTCTATTTTACTTGACTGGTTTGGAAATGGCTCTTATCAAAAGCCATCATGCCCGACACATCTACACCATAATGCACCAGCCTTAGGACTTTAATAACCTTCTTTGGGTAACTGAACTTAGCAGCTCTCACATTCAGATCACCTGACATCATATGATGAGCTCATAAGATCATACCTAACTACAACATTATGTTTTAGCCTAACCCTGTTGAGGTTCATTGTTGTTGTTATTCAGTTGTTTGAGTCATGTCTGACTCTTTGTGACCCTGTTTTTGAGATTTTCTTGGCAATAATATTGGATTGGTTTGCCATTTCCTTCCCTAGCTCATTTTATATATGAAGAAACTGAGGCAAGTAAGGTTAAGTGACTTGCTCAGGGTCACACAACTAAGTAAGTATTTGAGGCCAGATTTGGACTCAGAAAAAGGAGGCTCCAGGCCTAGCACTCTAACCACTGCACCTCCTAGCTGCCCCATTGAGATTCTAGGACTGCAAACTTAACACAGATTGATAGTAGTCTATACAAAAAGAGATGCAATAATTCACTAGCCATAGAATTTCAATAACTGTATAATTATTGCTTTTAGCAGTTTGCCTGTCTAGTCCCTATATCAGTGGTGTTTAGTGGTTCATATTCAAGTAGTAAGCAGCTCTCAGGTTTTAACATCTGACTGATCTAGACATAAACCGCATGGCTAATTGTTAAGGTCATTCAGCTACGGTTCAAAGACAGATTTTCTTCATGTTGTTTTGGATTTCAACTGGCCATTTGGATTCAAATTAAGATAGGGTTGGCTGATGTCAGTATTATTTTCATTTGGGTTTTGGTCATAAGAGACAGAAGATAGAAAAAAGTCACACTCTTTTGAATATTTCTACTTTTCATCCTGGTAAATATTGGCTACAAATTTAAGATTAAATGATGACATCTTATAAGATTGCAGCCATTATTTATCTAGAAAAAAATAATAACATAGTTCAAAAACAATGTCTCTTTTGAACATGACCCTTGACCAGACCGCTTAAGCAATTTGAAAGGCATTTCTTTAGAAGAAAATGTCTAAACATAGAAAACTGAGAAGTTTCTGCTGCCTTGTGCCCTCAAATGCTGTTCATCAAGTCCATTTTCCTTCTTGTGGTTGACTACAATGGTCTCAAAGCTTTACGCAGATTTGAGGGATAATGTGCAGACCTGATTGAAGCTGGTATTGCTTCATTTTCATGCAGAAATCTTGCCTCCTTAATTTGAACCACTCCTGAGGATCTGCTAAAGTTTTAAATAGGCCAGAGCATGATTATGCTGTGCAAGTATATTGTAGTATATGTCTTTAAAGAAAAGCTTTCTAGGACCATGAGGACATGAATAGTTAAAACATATTTTCAAGTCTGTGTGTGTGTGTGTGTGTGTGTGTTTACAAATTACTGTTAAGAGACAGTGAACACAGAGAATGACACTATTTTCAAGCCAACCTGAATTTGATTGTTGGATGTTATTATAGTACAAAACAAATTAAATGGAAAAGTATCTTTCCTCTAGGGAAAGGCAATATCATGACAGATTAACATATGAAATGATCTGCTGACAAATATAAAAAATAAATATTTACATGGACATTATCACTTCAAGCATCAGAGCTGGTGATCTTCCCCTCCTCTAACTTCCACGGTGCTTTGTTTCCATTTTTCTAATGTATTTATCTATTCAACAAACATTTATGAAACACCTACCACCTAGAAGGCACTGTGCTAGATGTTGGGCATATGAAACTAAAAAATGATACCTTCCTTGTCAAGAAGTTCACAGTGTAGTAGAGAAAATAAGACATACATACAAATAATTAAGTTAGAATATTCAGGGAAAGTGTGATGTAATGGATAGAGAGATAAATCTGGAGTAAAAACTACCTGGGTTCAGGTCTTGCCTCTAAAATATATTGTCTATATGACCACGGACAAGTTATTTGATCTCTCAGTGCCTTCACACAACTCTCTAAAACCATAAATTTCACAGCATTTGCTGATCTGCATTTGTGGAAGGAGTTTCCACACTGGAATTTACAGTGAGAAAATTACAGGGTTGAAATTCCTAGCTCTCCCTCCACAAAAAAAGGAAAGTTCCCTAATTTTAAGGTGGAAGTATCATTTCTTGGGGAAATCAGGGAAAGCTTTCTGGAAGAGGAATTATCACTGGAGTTGGGTCTTAATAGAAGAAAAGAATTTCAACATAAAGGGCATGGAGCAAAGGGCATGGGGAATCGGGCATACAAATGGATGGATCTGGAAAAGAGCAAGATGAACCAAGAAAAGGTGAAAAATCCTCTTTGACCAGGGCCTAGAGAGAGCAGTGTGAAATAAGGCTGGAAATGTACATTGGGGCCAGATGGTTAAGGACCTTGAATACTAAACTAAGTTATTTTTTATTTTATTTGATAGACAATAGGGAGACCACTTTTTCAGCAGAGGTGTGACATGGTCAGGATTATTTATATGCAAGAAAGCAAGAAAAGACAAGACAGAAGTCTACACTCGATGAACATGGAGTTTAGGAATTGAAATATTTATGAAAATCTACTTTGTACCACATTTATTTGTATTCTTTCCTTATATCTCTTACTAGAGTGTAAGCTTCTTATGAACAGGGACTGCCTCATCTTTGGGTCTTTCTCAATACCAACCACAGGGTATTGCATATAATTGGTGCCCAATGAATATTTGTTGAATAAATGAATGAAAAGCTTTAGCTATTTAAGTATTTTATTTAATTATTGGATACCATACTACACATGGATTATGAAAGGACAAATGGAAATCATGTGCAGATCAATCATGTTTGGAGAGGCTAGGTGATTGAAATTCAAATATGAAGTTGTTTTTGGACATAACTGCAAAGGAGAGCCATGCCTGTCATCTTTGCACACAGTCAATGGAAGCTTCAAGGAGAGACAATGGGGGAAGAGGCCATGGAAAACTGAGTTGGCAAATTTAAGAGTTGTCTATGGACATTGTCTGTACCAGTAATCTCAAATGGGACTGTGGCATCACTCCAAATAATAATGTGATCAACCAATTGGAGGGTGGAAATATGGGCAGTATATCACCCTTCTCATGATAGACAATTGTGAGATTTGTCCCCAGCACAAGCTTGTCTACTGTTATCCCCCAATACATCCCCACTTTTACACTTCCCTTCTTTATGGAAGCTCCTTACCACTCCCCTTTCAGCCCCTTAGAACACTCATAATCTAACCGTTGTTTGGGTATCACAACTACAGATTGTCAGGAGCCATAGTGATAATCCATTCCCCCACACCGAATCTCAGAAGACGTCTAGACACATTGTAAGGAAATAAATAGTGGGTATGACTCCCATCTCTCTCCTTTTCATTTTGGGTAGGAAAAGTGAATCACACATGATGAACACTCATGAATGGGTTATGAGCTGTATTAACATTACATAACTTTTCTCCCAAACCCACCTTTCTTTCAAACTTCCCTATTACTGTTAAGAGCACTAACATTTTTAAAGTCATATAGGTTCACATCTTTGACTTTTCACCCTCCTTCACACTCACATATTCAATCAGTTGCCAAATCATGTTTCTCTGTCCACATCTCTTGAATCTTTCTCTTTTTCTTTAATGCCACAGCCATCAACCTAGTTTAGGCACTCATTATCTCTCACATAGAACTACTGAAATAGCCTTAATTGGTCTTCCTGCCTCAGTCTCTCTAATTCTCCAATCCATTCTCTACTCAGCTGCCAAAGTGATTTTCCTAAAGTTCAAGTCTGACTATGTCATTCTCCTAGTCAACAAACTCCAGTGGCTCCCTATTGATTCTAAGATCAAATATTATGTTATCTTTATCTCATCCTTTTTAATTTCTTTTTTTTTGTTTTTCACAATGTACCTAATTTTTAGTACAGTAATATATCACAAAATTTATAAATAAGTAAATACACAAATATGGGGATATAATGCTGCAGAATAAGCTGCAGTTTTTTTGTTTGTTTATTTTTACTGATTGGGGCCATAATCTGGTTTACACAATGTCAAAATGATTAGATAAGAGTAAAAAAAAATCCCTGTTATTCAACCATTAGTTCTTATTTTCATAATGCCAAACATTTGGATATTTGGAAACTACTGGTTTATACAATGTCAAAATTATTAGATAAAAAAAGTTTAAAAAAAGGAACCCTGTTAATTAGCCAAAATTCTTGTTTTCATAATGCCAAACATTTGGATATTTGGAAACATAACAATGAATGATTTTCAACATGTTCTTTCTATATATTGGGTGTTTAGTATTATGTAGCTGCAGTCATTTAATCCAAGTAGGCACAATTAAATGAGTTATTATTAGGTCTTTTAGTATTATTGGCATATTTTCCTGAAGTAACACACTGAAAAAAGAATTTCTTTTCTGATTTCTCAGGAAAAAATAAAAATTTTATGGCAGAGTTAAATCCATGAAATACATTCAGAGAATTATAACATTACATGATGGGAATTTCACCAGGACTAGCCAAGGGGGCTTTATAGACTCAAAGATGTAAGAACTGACTACTGCAATTAGTTCTTCAAAACAAAAGCCTGGCTCACAAGCCCTACCTTGCATTGAATTTCAAATGTCCCTCTTTGAATGAAGCCATGTTGAACTTCAGATTAGTTCAGTCTGCATTAGATTTATCCTATGCACATAGTAAGATAGCACTAAGATGTGTACTTATGTTACTTTCTCTTTAGGGACATCTTTCCCCAGCCTAGCTTTAGCTGCAATTTAAAAGGGAGATTTCCAGAGGAACATAGGATAAAACATTTTGCATTAAGAGCATGAGAGCTACTCTAGTCAATGCCCATCTGGCCCAATATTCTATATCCGATAGTGACACCAAGAGCTATATTATGAGAAGAAATGTTTGAAGAAATGTTTGTCTCCAGAGACATCATCCTAAACAGGTTAGGGACATATCCTGAAAAGCTCTCAGCTTCCCTTAGTGACTGATTATGGATAGGTCAGACAGTCAGCAAATAAGCATTTGTTAGGTACCAATACATAGACAAAACAAAAACAGATCTATAATCTACAAGCTCACAATCTAATGAGGTAGACAACATGCAAATAACTATTTATAGACAGGATAAATTGAAGAAAATCAGTAGAGGGAAGCAACCAGCATCAAGTTGATTTGGGAAAGTCTTCTTATGGAAGATGGGATTTTAGCTGGGACTTGAAAGAAGTCTTGAAGGCCAGGAGACAGAGATAAGGAGAGAGAATTCAAGAACATGAAGGGGCAGTCAGTGAAATAAATGAGCTCAATGGTTATTTCTCAGTTCAGATCAAATGAGATAATATTTGTAAGACACTTAGCACAGTGCCCTGCACACAGTAGATGATTAATAAAGCCTTGTTAGCACAGTACCTGGCACATGGTAGATGATTAACAAATCCTTATTCACTCCCTTGCCCTTCCCTTTCTCAACTCTAGAATGTCACACAAGGGAATGCTGACTTTGCTGTCTTGGGCCCTCTTCTCTTCTCCTTCTATACTATTTTGCTTGGTGATCTCATGAGTTTTCATAGATTTAAATACCATCTTTATGGTGACATATCATGTCCAAATCTCTCTCTTGACCTCCAATCTTGCATCTCCAACTTCCTTTCAGATATCTTGAACTCCATGTCCAGTAGACATCTTAAACTAAACATGTCCAAAACAGGACTCATTATCTTTCCACTTAAACCCTCTGACACTGCCACCATCCTGGTGCAGGACCTCATCACTCCACATTTGAATTATTGCAATAGCCTTCTGAGGCTGGGGAGTCTGCCTGTCTCTCTCCACTCCAATCCATCCTCTATTCAGCCACCAAAGTGATTTCCTATAGAACAGGTGCAACTATATCACCCTACCCCTCTAAGCTTTACTGGCTCCCTACCTTCAGATCAAATACAAAGTCCCCTGTTTGGTATTCAAAGCCCTTTATAACCTCACCTCCTCCTACCTTTCCAGTCTTCTTACACCATACTCTCCACGACTTACTCTTCAGTCAAGTGACACTGAACTCCTATCTGTTCCATGAGCAAGAACCTACATCTCTTGCGCCTGGGCATTTTCTCTGTCTCCCAAACCTGGAATGCTCTACCTCCTCATGTCTGCCTACTGGCTTCCTTAGTTTCCTTTAAGTCCCAAGTAAAATCCTATCTTCTACAGGAAAACTTTCTCAATGCCTCTTAATTCTAGTGCCTTCCCTTAGCTAAATATGAGGAATTGAGGCAAACAGGGTTAATTGACTTGCCCTGATGGGCATCCCTTTGATTTCCAATTCTTAGCTACCTCAAAAAGAGCTAAGAGTAGAGTTTTTCAGTGATCCCAGGCAACAGGGAGCTAGTTCGCTACCACTCTCTAACATCAAAATATGAGGCCAGATGCCAGGACTGGCATTTTATGTGCTGCACCACCTAGCTGCCCATTATAATCTTGGCCTGCCCTACAAGGGAAATAGTCTCCAAAAATAGGTAAGTGATAGTCTCACTCTACTCTGTCCTTGTCACACTCCACCTGAAATATGGTGTTCAGTTGTGGGCATCATAATTTAACAAGGAAATGAACAAACTGGAGAGTTCTGAAAAAGGGCAACCATGATGGCACGTCCCTGTCATATGAAGATCACTTGAAGGAAATGAACATGTTTAACTCAGAAAGAAGATTCAGGTAGTAAGGGAGGGAAGAGGTTAGTAGTCTTAAGGCATTTGAAGGGCTGTCTTTAGAAGGAGAGATTAGAGATTATTCTGTTTAAACCTGGAGGTAGGAACCAGGAAGGATGGGCAGAAGTTGCAAAGAGGCACATTTAGGCTTAATGTCAGGAAAAACTTCCTTATAATTAGGACTGTCTAAAAGTGCAGTGGGCTGCCTTGAGAGATGATGGTTTCCCCCCCAGTTAGAGGTCTTCAAGCAGAGGCTGGACAATCACTTGTTTGAGTGGGAATCCCTTTTGTGTATAGGTTGGACTAGAATCACTAGATAGTCACTGAGGTACCTTCCAACCGTCAGATTCTATGATTCTATGAATTCCCAGAGAGGAAACAACCTCTCTCAGAGCAGACCTGATCTGCTCCGCAACTTTTAGTCTTAATGAACTGCCCAGAGCACCGAGAGGTTAGGTGACCTGCCCAGGGTCACATGGCCAGTATATGTCAAAGGTGGAAATTGAATCTAGGTCTTCCTGGGTTTTTCTGTATCCACTACACCACTAAGTTACATGAAACCAAAAGTCTTCACAACATAAAATATTCACTAATGAACTGACCATTTATAAAATCTGTTCCCACTCAATCACCCCTCTTCCCTTCCTAACATTATCATCCAACCTTATCCACCAACATTTTTGTATTTATTGGTTAGGATCATTCTTTTGCTGATTATTAGTAGCTGCATATGAAGAGAATTATCTGACAATCAAAGGACAAAGAGTGGCCTTTGGGAAAATTGTGAAGTCTTTAAAGACTTTTTCTATCATTGACCCTTGTTGTCATTGGTGTTATGAAAGGCAAATAAAAAATGAAAAATATTGTATCATGCTATTATATAATTTTAGTATAAATGTTAGTTCCCATTATAAGTGTATTCCTGAAAAGAGGCTTTTTTTTCTAGCGTTAGTTATTCTCAGAAAAGAGAAGCTCTGGTGATGCTGATGGACAATGAACTGGGCCCAGAATTGAGTAGAAAGACTCAGATTCAGAAATAACTAGGTCATTAGGAGAATGATCAAAGTATTTTCTTTTTTTCTTTAATTTTTTATATTTAACATTCATTTTTTTAATTGAGTTCCAAGTTTTCTCCCCCCATCCCCTCCACCTCAAGGCAAGAATATGATATCAGTTATGGATGTGAAGTCATGCAAAATATATTGACATACTGGCCATATTGAAAAACAAAAGCAAAAAGAGCAGGAAACAAAGAAAAATGAAAAAAAGTATGCTTCAATCTGCACCCAGAGTTCATCAGTTCTATTTCGGAGGTGTATAATATTTTTCAAAATGAGTCTTTTGGAATTGTCTTGGATCATTGTCTTGATCAGAACAGCTAAGTCTTTCATAGTTGGTCATCATTACAATATTGCTATTACCATGTACAACATTCTCCTGGTTCTGCTCACTTCATTTTGCATCAGTTCACATAATTGATAACTGGTAAGTTTACCAGGTATTTCTGAAACCACCCTGCCTGTCATTTCTTATAGAACAATAATATTCAATCACAATCATAGACTACAACTTGTTTGGTAATTCCCCAATTAATGAGCATCTCCTCCATCTCCAATTCTTTACCGTCACAAAAAGAGTTGTTAAAATATTTTTGTACATATAGGTCTCCCCTCCTCCTTTTTAAATCACTTTGGGCTCCAATCCTAATAGTGGTATTGCTGGGTCAAAGGGTATAGACAGTAGAACTTTGAACATAGGTCCAAATTGTTCTCCAGAATGGCTGAATCATATTATAACTCCACCAACAGCACATTGGTGTCCCATTTTTTTCCAAATCCTTTCAGCACTTATTATTGTTTTTTGTCATGTTACCCAATCTGACAGGTGTGAGGTGGTACCTCAGGGTTGTTCTCATTTGCATTTCTCTAATCAACAATGCTTTAGAGCACTTTTTCATATGACTATTGACAGGTTTGATTTCTTCTTCTGAAAATTATCTGTTTATATCCTTAAGAGCAGAGTATATTCTTTTTAAAAAAAATCATTTTTCCCCAATTACATGTAAAACAATTTTAATAATCATTTTTTAAAATTTAAGTTCCATCATACAAATGGGAAAAAGACCAATATGTACAAAAATATTTATAGCAGCTCTTTTTGTGGGGGCAAAGAATTGGAAATTAAGAGGATGGCCATCAATTGGGGAATGGCTGAACAAGTTGTGGTATATGAATGTAATAGAATACTATTGTGCTATAAGAAATGATGAACAGGCTGACTTCAGAAAGCCTAGAAAGACTTGTATGATCTGATGCTGAGTGAAATGAGCAGAACCAGAAAAACACTGTACACAGTAACAGCCACGTTGTACGATGACTAATATTGATAGACTTAACCCTTCTCATCAATGCAAGGATCTAAGACATCTCCAAAGGCCTCATGAAGGAAAATGCTATCCACATCCAAGGAAAGAACCAAGGAGTATGAATGCAGATCGAAGCATTCTACTTGCTATTTTTTTTTCTTCAGTTATGTTTTGTTTCCTCTTTCTGGTGGTTCCTCCTATTGGTTGTAATTCTTACCTATAACATCACTAATGTGAAAATATGTTTAATAGGAATATATAAATATATACATATAGCCTATATCAGATTTTGTGCCATCTTGGGGAGGGAGGGGGAGAAACATTTAAAACTCAAAAGCTTGTGGAAGTGATTGTTGATAATTCAAAATAAATTAATAGAGTTCCAGTGGAAAAAAAATAAAATTTAAGTTCAAAATTCTTTCCCTCATTCCTCTAACCCCTCTCTGAGGTGGTAAGCAATCTGATATAGGTTATATATGTAAAATAATGTAAAATATGTTTCCATATTAGTCATTTTGTGGAAGAAAATTCACACCAAAAAAGAAAGAGAAAAAGTGAAAGAATAGTATGCTTTGGTTCGTATTCAGACTTTGTCAGTTCTTTCTCTGGAGGCAGATAGCATTTTTATCAGGAGTCCTTTGGGATTGTCTTGGATTGTATTGCTGAGAATAGTTAAATCATTCACAGTTGTTCATCGTATAATATTGCTGTTACTGTGTACAATGTTCTCCTAGTTCTGCTCATTTCATTCTGCATCTGTTCAAGTAAGTCTTTCCAGGTTTTTGCTGAAATCATCCTGCTCCTCATTTCTTATAGCACAATAGTATTCTGTTATAATCATATACCATAACTTTTTCAGCCATTCCCTGATTCATGGGCATCCCTTTGATTTCCAATTCTTAGCTATCTCAAAAAGAGCTAAGAGTAGAGTATTTTCAGTGATCCCAGGCACACTGCTACAAAGGGAGCTAATTCACTACCACTCTAATGTCAAAACTAAATCACAGGAAACTACAATCTAAGAAAAAAATCAAAGACAATGGAGAGACACTTGGTGGGTTAAAGTGATCTTCAGTTATGTCACCAAGGATGACATATTAGAAAAATTATACAAGGTCATATATTACTGAGAAGGGAAATGGTTTAGTTCATATGGTCAGAATGAAAGGATAGACACCTTGAGTTCTTACAATGGTACCCATAATGTATTTAAAGAATCAAGGAAAGAACTCCAGCAAAGTGAGGGGATTGTCTACACAGGATTAATGAAGAGAACTGGACATAAATCACACAGGATGAAAAGGCATGGAGTAGATATCATCTACATCAATGAAGGAAATATACCCATATTACAGATTTATCAAGGGAACAGAGAATATTTGGTATCTACAGCTATTTACAGATATGCACATATAATTGTCCCTCAAACTGGACCATACATAGCTGGTCAGATTCATGTTCCTCTAAATGATTGTTATTAATTCAATCATCATCTATAATGGAAGTTATTAAAGTTTATTTAGTATTTCTGATATCCCCTGCTCTTCTGACCACTCTACTTTAATGAATATTTTCTCTGCCAATTTCTAACTTAAAGTTTTGCAAACTTTCCCCTAAAAGTTGGAGTGATTCTTCTCTACACCACTTGGCACCATTCATCTCTTCAAAAACTTTCTAAAATGCCATCTTTTCTATGAAAGTTTCTCCAATCAAGTACTATACATGCCTTTACCCAACAGTCCCTTCTTTAAAATATAACTTTCTCCCAATTGCAAATATGTAAAAAAAAAAGTTAGTGTTTAATATTTTCTTATCTTTTAAATGTATAATTAATTGTGTTTTGTTCTGTGAAAATACATATTCATGTCAAAGTTCTACGATGCAAATTTCTGGAGAATAGAAAAGCATCTTTGGCTCACTGTCTAGTGCTTGGTATGGAACTGAATACATATGACTGGTGAATGATACTATTTTTTTTAAGCTGGTAATAAGTGTGTTTAATAAATGCTTGTCGAGTGGTTGATTGATCCAAGAAATCTTAAGGCCTTTAACATTGAGAAGGAAATAAAATTTTTCCTTTAAAGATTTTCTTTATATTTATCTCTAAACTTATTGTTTGAATACTATAAGGAAACAGTTAAATGAAGAAACCTAGCAGAAACATTAAGAAAAAAAAATTGCCCTTTTAGTTCTGTTTGAATTTCCATGGGGAAAAAGCCTCTTCTAGGGAAACAATTCAGTGTAGCTGATTCCAGGCTGGAGAAGATAAAGATATCAAATTTTCTTAATTTCATTGATATTAATTTATTAAGAATTCTTGGCAGTTTTAAAACAAAGTCATAGAACCCATCATCTTAGAGAACAGTAAAAATTAGTTCATAGATTGTGGCACTGATTGCTCCCTACATTTGTAGTGCTTTATTAAAAATAAAATGAATTCTTTGCAAGCTGGCACATGCATTTTTATTTAATTCTTTATGTCTCTTATACCATGTTCTTGTCTCTTCTAGAGGAAAAATAGTCAAATTCCTCATGTAACAGTATAAAGCATTTGGATAAATAAAGGGTGTGTTAAATGGGATATGAATTCTAGTTTTTAAAATTGGGTAAAAATGCAGTCAAAATGACACTTTCAATCTCTTTTAAATCTCATTTTAGGAGGATGTTCTAACTCACTCCATGTTTTTCCTGCTTTTCATTCCATAGTTCTTCCCAACCACACTCTTCACCTTCTACTTACCATAACCTCAATTCCCCACTCCTACAGTTTTTTTTTGTAGCACAAGAAAGCAATATGAAAATAACCAATTCTCCTTTTCACAGATTCCCCCTTTAAATATTTTGACCTTTCTTTTCAACTCTCACTAAGAGTAAAAATAATAATAGGGGAAACTGATTATTTTCTACTGTGCTATTGGGTGTCCAATTGGCTTCTCTAGCTCAAGGTGAATATTCTGCATCACCTAAGCTCTATCAACTCTCAGCCTTAAAATTACATGAAACCTGCAAATTTTAATCACTCCCAGCAAGCAAAGCTTTAGAGAAAACTTTGGTCATTCCAGCCAAGCCTGCAAAACTAAATATGTGTCCCATTATTTCCAGAAATGGCTTCTTCTGAGACTGAGACCAACTATTCTTTTGGATTCCATTTCGTTGTGTTCTCCTTTTTTTTATCATCATTATTATTATTATTCTAATATTTTCAACAAATAATAATAAGCAAATTATCATACCAATTTGAAATAAATCTTCAAATAAAATTCATGCAGGTTATTTATTATCTAAGAAGAAAGTAGTGATAGAATGTAAATTTTAACAAAATGCAAACAATAACAATACCTTTACTCTGCATCAACACCTAAATCCCTAAGTGTACTTTTCATGATTTATGTGTTTGTGTATTCATATATATATATATATATATATATATATATATATTTTAAGCAGGGAAGGTATTTTTCCAAAAAGGAATTCCACAATGGAAACAACATGATATTTTTAAACCCCAGACTTTTTTCTGTGGTGGAAAAACCTTCAGGAAAAGGAACTATTGATTGTCATTCTGAAGAGTTTCCCTTTTGAACTCTTTTATTAAACCAAAAAGAAACCTTCTTCCACATTTCAAGAAAAAAATCAATTATTGAATGCATACTCTGCCTTCCTCACCCCCATCACCAAAGAAATGATATGCTGGGGTTTTCCAATTGAATCTTCTGAGTAATGTATTATCTATACATCTTGCTATGGTTATCAAAACTCTCAACATTATAAAGAAGTAAGAAAAATTTTTCATGCTGATAGAAATTTTGCAGACTGAGTTTTTGTATTTTCATAGTTTGGATAAGTCTGAATAACACCTTCAGTTTATTGAATGTCTGTGTTCCATGGAGCCCCAAGTATTTCATACTAGCTGATTTTCTCACAAGTCCAAAATTTCCTTTTGAGTAGTATTTTAGGAAGATGCTCCATGGGGATGTTCTCTTAAAGACTTGAAAGTTAATATATATTTCTAAATTCCCAACAAGGATCGTATGAGCACAAGATTTAGAGCTGAAAAATAATATAACCCCCCTTTGAGTTCCCCATCTAATTGGCATTCATAAATAGAGTTCCCCAGGGGATAAATAAGTTCAAAGGACTCTTTGAGTATTCGCTCTTAAAATTATAGGTCATGAGCTCCCACTAATGTGTTTACCTTTTGATAGTCAGCCCAAGGACACCAAGTAAGTCAATACAAAGGTATTTAGAACATAGAATTATAAATTTAAAGCTGGAAGGGCCCTTACTGAAAGGTAAGTAAAGTACTACAAATCAACTTTCCCATAAACCTGAGGTGCACAAATTCCCACAAAAACATATAGCTTCTGTAGGAAGGTTGGATGACCATAGAGTTAACAAGGAGAGAGGTACAAAGGTAGATAACACTCTCTACAACTCTAGCAATAAAGGCTCCCTCCCCTCCATGTTTTCTGATCATGTCTCTGTTCTGCTTCTCTGCTGGGCATTCCACCAGCCCTGTCACCACTCCCTAACTCCCACACCAGAATGCTCCAGTGTTAGATGCATAGTTCTGATGCTTAGACATAGTCTCTACCATCTCCAGCTTCAGGCTCAGCTGAAATCTTGGCCTAAGATACTTCCAATACACTTCCAGAAAGTACAAGGACTTGGCCATAATTCCAACCTCTTCTAGTTTCAAACTCAGGTTGAAACTATGGCCAAGTCCCCACTCTTTCTGGATGAAAGAATTCTCAAATCCTCTAACCAATTGATTTTTACAATATAATTGGCCTCTGCTCCATGGGGAGTAGCCATGTGCCTCTACTGCAAGAGATTATTATTGATGGGAGAAAGGGAGGGAAGAGAAGGACTAAGTGGCTTCCAAACTGGCTACCATGTATTTTAAAGACCATAAGGGGAATGTCTAATCTTCATCTGGTCACTTTTATCCAGTGGCCAAACACTTATGATGTTACTCCATAGACAAGTTGTTTAGGTATCTTCTTTATACTTTACTATCCTATCATTTAGGGAAACTCCTTAATTTGACATAGACTACCATAATCTACCACCTTTATAGGACCTTGAGGCTCATTTAGTCCAACCGCCTCATTTCACAGATGTGGAGACTGAGGTAACGAGAAGCTAAATGATTTACCCAAGGTTTCAATGTAATAAATGGAAAAGTTGATATTTAAAAGAATTGTCTTTAACTTCTAATCTTTCTACTATTCCATGCTATCTCTCACAATCACTGCAAAAACTATCAATGTCACCTTTATCTTTACTCTTTCCTTTTCAATGAAATTTTGCTATGCCTATTTTGCCTGCTGGTACCCCACCACTAGGGGCTCACCATTATTGATGAACTGAGTTACAGATACCAGATTGATTTAACCCTTTGCAATTCAGAACCCCCAAGCTCAACAGATCCACCAACTTCAGCCTTCCTTTCAGCAGGAATTCACTCCACCATTTCCATAGACAAAACCACATCTATTTCTGACACTGAAGCATTTGATAGTTGTCAAGAACTTTGGTGGCAAGCATTTCCTTTTCTGATCTTCTGTAGCTATGACTGCTGAAGAGGTAGGGGATTACAATATATGCAGAGACAGTGGATGAATAGTGTGTCTATCAGTATTATTCCCCTGGGGGATGGCGGTGGGGGTATTCTGGGAAAGTGGGGAGTTTCTGCCTTCAGAGTTCTTTAACTCAGGGTCATGCCCTGACTCCAGGTGGAAAGGGAGTTGGTGAGGGGTAGTGACGGCAGTGGTTTAGCCTTCTTGATCCATATGCCCTACTGTCCCTACTTCAGTGAAAGGATCTGAGAGACTAAACAAGTGAACATCAACAACAATGCTGGTCCTGTGCTAGGCACAATGGAAACAAAGATTTTAAAAATGAAAGAAACTTTGCCTCGACTGAAGAAAAGCAAGATATACATAGGTAAAACAATGTAAAATTAATTCCACTATAGCTGGAAAGAATGTTAAATGTGGAGTCAGAAGGCTTAGGTCCAAATCTGTATGCTGCTGCTGATTGCCTGTGTGACTTTGAACAAGTCACTTTAATACTGCTAAGGCACTATCCAGTAGATAGATCACTGGACCTGAGGTCACAAAACCTTCAGACACTTCCTAGCTGTAAGACCCTGGGCAAGTTGCTTAACCTCTGTTCACCTCAATTTTCACAATTGTAAAATGGGAATGATAATGCCATCTACCTCCCAGGGTTGGTATGAAGATAAAAATGAGATAATAATTGTAAAGTACTTAGTACAGTATCTGGCACATAGTAGGAGCTATATAAATGCCAGTTGTCATTGTTATTATTCTTTATTATCATTATTATTATTATTATGAGCACTAGCTCCCCCTTCCTAGACCTGGCCTTAAATAGGCTATAAGACTTAAACTGAGCCCTTCAGAGATGTTCTTAAAAGGACTTCATTCTGTGTCCAATAGAAAGTTCCTGCAAGGGTTACTGAGTGAGTTATAGCTTCATTGTTTAGTCCTTTCAGTTATGTATGATTCTTTGTGATTCTATTTGGGGTTTTCTTGGCAAAGGTACTGGAACAGTTTGCCGTTACCTTCTGTAGCTCATTTTACAGATGAGGAAACTGAGGCAGACAGGGTTAAGTGACTTGTTCAGGGTCACCCAGCTACTAAGTGTCTGAGGCTAGATTTGAACTCAGGAAGATGAGTCTTCCTGCCTCTAGGACCAGTACTCTCTCCACTGTACCATCTAGCTGCTCAATTATAGCTGACCATTGAGCTATACATCTTTGTTTCTTTTCTTTCTTTTTTTTTTGCTAACATTTATCAGAATAAGTTATATGTAGTGTACAGGCCGCACGCCGACCTTCTGCCGGCCACACACCGGTACCCGCTTCTCCTATAAGGAGCACGCTACCAGAGTCATACTCACACTCGAGTCTTCGGTACTCAGCCAGATAAACACACAGAGACAAGCCATCGGGAGGCGCCAACACCAGAGCTTTATTCAGAGGCCATCACAGCAAGCCATCATAGCAAGCCCAAGCAGCAAGGCCAGAGCAACAGGGCAGGAGTCAGGAGAGAGCGCGCCCGTGTGATCTGACCACGCTTGTTCCTAAATACCTACCTAGCCCCTCCTCCCCAGCCCGCTTACTAGCCAATGATTGTAGGGTCTGATACCGGAAGGGGCTGTCTGAGTTTAGCACACCAAGGGGGAGGGAGTGACGTAGGAGGCTAGGACCGGATACAGGGAGGAGGCATCTGGGATTGGCGCATAGACAAGAGTACGTGACCTAGGAAGTCAGACTCAGACACTGGGAGGAGGGGTCTGGGTCAGTACTGCACAAAGGGACCCAGGAAGTCAGGAAGGTCACAAGAGGCGTCTGGGGATGACGTTGCATATAGGGAGGGGACCAAGCAAAGGGAACTCAGTCCTCTGCTGTCCCACTCCCACGTGGCACCACCCCTTGCCTCAGGAGCTCAAGCTCCGGCTACTTCCTTGCACCCAGCTTATCTCACATAGCACTGCCCACTGCCGCAGGGCTTCTCCGTATCCAGCCCATCCCAGTTCACCACGACTCTGCCTATCACAGCCCCTGCCTCGACTTCCAAAATACCCAGATCTTACCCTACTCTTGCCACAGCACCCAACCTGGTAGCTCCCAACATCAGACAGTCCCTCACATGTAGACTACAAGGTCTTTTGAATGTAAGAATTTTCTCACTTTTGTATTTGGGAACCAATTGTGCTTGCCTATCCTATGGAATTCATAGTAGTTTAGTAGTGAAGAGGAGGAAATAGCTTGTTGTAAGAAGGGGGAAATGATTGAAGACCTCCACTCATACTGGGCTTTAACCTTTTCTTGCAGGTCTTTAGAGTAATTGTATACATTCTTAGTTACCTGACCTTGCTTCCACCTCTCATTCATGTTCATTTTTTTCTGTCTGACTTTTAAATCTGCCTCACATACTCAGATAAGTGAGAACAGAGTCCAGTGCTATCTATGAACCCGCAACTGTGGCTTTATTTGCTTTGGCAAAATGGGAATGAAATGACAATAATAATAATTTAAACAATGACAACAACCAGCAAGTCTCCCTTGATTGTCCAAGAGGAAAAATGAGGGAGGGTAGAGAGGTAAAATGGTTGGAAGAAGTCTCCATACCACTCTTCATGTTGATTATATTATTGGTATTGATTTCATAGGAGTCCAAAGTTGTTTTTTCTTTTTTAAATGAAAATATGGTGGTGGGCTCAATTGGAAGTGTTCATACTCAGTCAAATAGGTAGGTAAAGTGATTTTAAATATAGTTTAGTTGATGGGATTAGCACTGGGAGGTGGAGTATGATAGCAACCACTCATCACAGCCAATTTCCTTATGTTGGATTGGGAAGGAGAGTCTTCAAAAAATCAACTTTGCATAATTACAAGAAGGCTCACTCAGTATATATGTAAATATAAATATATATGTATATATATATAAATAGTCTAATTAAAGAAACTCAATATGATACACCACTCCTAGTAAAGTCTAAAAGAATGTCATTTTTTTCAAATTTTTGATTAATTTTTTTCCCTTGAAAATGAAAATTAGTTTTATATTCACCTGCTTGTCATAGACATTTAAATAGATCAGGTTATGGGTCCTAAATATAAGTTGTTGACAGCCTGCATTCATATTGGTACACAGTCTGACAGGCATACTGTTTGTTTGTTTTCATTTAAAGGAAATTTAGTGTTCATAAAAGGCAGCAGTTTAACAGCCCTAGAAATTGAAATCAACTTTATTTCCCCAATTGGCTGAGGGTGTGCGTGTTTCCCTACAAATTTGTCTCATAGGTGAGAACAAATTTTTGTCCTCGAAATAATTCAGTCCTTACCTACTCTTTAGAGATTGCCCACAAGGGTGCTAATTGCATTGGTGACTTTTGTTACGCACATACTAAAAATGGGTGCAGAAATCTCGATCTCATTTCTATGTAGCTTATCTAAGAGCAAGCAGGTAGAGGGGAATTTTGATTACTGTCCCATTAAGTACTTTTGAATCAGAGGACTGGAGGTCAAAACAAATAGGCAATGTGAAGTAATAGAAAGAGCATTATATTCAGAGTTAGGAGACCTGGGTTCTGCGGCTCATTGTGAGTTTTGGGGCAAGGCACATATTCATTCTGAGCCTCGGTTTCCTTATTAATGAAATGAGAATAAAAAATCCTGCAGTGACTACCTCAAATACCATGACAACCCTGCACACACACACACACACACACACACACACACACACACTACCACCACCATCACTAACACTACCACCAAGTCACCTTGTATTTATTTAGTTTATGTTTATATATGAACAAGTTGTTTCCCCAAGTCAGCCTATCACTTCCTTGAGGGCGAGTGCCGTCTAATTTTTGTCATTGTTTCCCTAGCACCTGGAACAGTGCCTAGGACATAATAGGTGTTAAATAAATGCTTGTTGGTTGATTGAATGAGATCCGACACATACACATACCCACAGACACACATACACGTGCTTGTGTGTGTGTGTGTGTGTGTATTATAAATGGCTTCTGATGCAGAATTGACTTGAAGATGCTTATGTATATAGTGCCATGCAAATGTGAGATGTTATTGTTATTATAACCCTTTGGCAATTCTTCAAGTCAATGCTCCATGAGGAACCATTTGTCTTGTCTTTCAATAGATTTTTTCAAAGGAAGATTTACCTTTAAAGAGGTGATGGGGGATTGTATCCTTGAAGGATAGTGTTCCAGCATGAAGGAAGATTTTTGTAGGCTGTGAAATAATTCTGCAAGATTTTCAAAGTGGTATCATTCTTGGAGAGTCTCATTAAGAGGCAGAGTGATAATAGAAATAGCATGGATTCAGAATCAAGATAATTGTGTTCAAGTTCCTCTTTACCACTAACTTAGGCACATCTTTGTCCCTCACTGGTAATCAGTCAATCAGTCAAGCAGCATTTAAGTCCCTACTGTGTTGGGACAACACAACAAGAACTGTGCTGTTAGTACTCAGTTTCTTCATTTGCAAAATTAAAAGATCAGATTAGGTGACCTCTAAATTCCCTTCTAGCTTTAACTTTCTGCTATTTAAGTCTTAGAGAGTATAATATCTGGACCTGAAAAGTGAACTTTCTGTTGTCACTATATTCCATTAATTGTAAACATCTACAGGTGACCAAAATATTGGTTACAAGAACTCAAATGATTTTCAAGAGTCACAGAGAACTGAATTCATTTGCCAACATATATTCACAAAAAAGTCAACCAAAAGTAATATTAAGAAAAGGGAAAGCTTCCTGATTATGTGGACATGTATATAATATTTCAGAAGTATAAGAAATGAAAGTTTGTACCTGAATATGATACTCATAAAATAGTCTTATAATATTTAAATAAATACACACTTATGCAATTGACTATGTAACCCAGGCATATCTGGACACTCCCAGTTTTTCTAGTGTGGAGACACCCTGGAAGGGCATTTTGAGCATGCCCAATTTTCCTAACAGGGAAAACTCCATTTCCTACCATGTGGGCTGGACTAGCCTTCTTTGATCACTGTATTTAAAGCTGGTGAGACTAAGCTGTTCACTCTCTTTCTGTTGTGCTCTCTTTGGTCTCTCATCTTCTGCATCCATTAATTCATTCAATAAACATTTATTAAGTGCCTACTATTTCTAAGTACTATGCTAAGAGTTGGAGATACAAAAAGAAGCAAAAAAAGTCCCTGCCTTCAAAGAGCTTACAATTGAATGGGGAGACAACATGCAAACAAGTATATACAAAGCAAGCTATATATGGGATAAATAGGAAATAATTAAAAGAAGGAAAGCACTAGGATTAAAGGAGGTTAAGGGCAGTTTCCCATAGAAGGTGGGGTTTTAATTGAGACTCCAAGGAAGCCAGGGAGGTCAGTAGTCCAAAGGAGGGACCCCTTGAGAGGGAATATGTTCCAGGGATGGGAGACAGTCAGAAAAAACATCTGGCATTGAGAAATGGAGTGTCTTATTTGTGGAACAACCAGGAGGCCGGTATGATTGTATCAAAGAGTACCTGTTAGGGAGTAAGGTGTAAGAAGACTGGAAGGGTAAGAGGTGGCTAGTTTATGAAGATCTTTGAATGCAGGACAGAGCATTTTGTATTTGGTCCTGGAAAGTGGAAGCCACTGGAGTTTATTGAGTAGGGGCAATGTGGATATCATGAATGGAATAAAGGAAAGGAAGAGGACTTTTCTTCCTCTGTTCCCTCTTTTTGAGAAATGGGAGGGTGGTGTTTGTTTCTATTCCACATTGTTTATCTTCGGTTTCAGATGCCAAGGTGATTCCCCAAAGGACCAGGAGTTTGAGCCATGCTGATGTTGCAGCCAGCATTGCAAGAATGATCGTACGGCCAGCCAGGCCAGGAAGCCATGAGAAACTAGAGGGCATCAAGTCCCAGGAAGGTTTTGGACGTGGAATTGGAACTGTTCTTCATAGGATCTGAGCTAAATTATGAGCCTAATCTCTTTCCCCTCCCCAGAGACTGAAACAGTGCAAAGGAAGAGGAAGATTATGCCTCCCATGCGGTGGGGGAGTAAGTTTATATATTTGTGATTATACCTTCTGAAGTAAATATTTCTGTATGTGTGTATATATTACATATGCATATATGTGTATATATGAATGTTCATGCACATTTTATATACATGTGTATATATATGTGTGTATATGTATATGTATGCATGTATATATATGCATATATATAAATATATATTCTGTTAGTAGCTAAATGGGACACCCCCTACAACTGAGTGAATGCCCTCAGTTGGGGCTAAGGTCATTTGTAGAAAGCCCAAACCTCCAAAAATTCCCCCACCCAAAATACTGGAGAACCCTTGGGGGGAAGAGTGAAATCTCACCTACCTGATCTTCAGATGGTTGAGACCAGGGTAGCATGTGTTACATATGGGACCTTGTCTAGAATAAAATTGGACCCTTCATTTTTGAGGAGACCAATAGAGAGATTCTCTGTCCAGGACTTCTGATTTTTGAGATACCCCCTAGAATGAGATACTAGGGAATTTTGAAAAAAAATTAAGTTTTAAATGTGCAATCCCCTACCTCTACTCCCAGCCCAAAAAGTGTTCCCTTACAAGTCAGTTCCCATTGTAATTTTGCAAATTTTTCATTTGTCAATTGCTTAACTGTTTAAGTACTGATACTTGTGTTATTGAATTCCAGAAAAGGTTTGATATACCAGTGCATTAGAGTCCTTTATAAATGCTGATGTTAAGTTTAATGTGAAAAATCTGGCATCACTGGATTACTACTGTCTAGTAGAAATGTTCATATTATTCTTTTTGCACTTAAAAAGAACCAGGTTGCTTGCCTTTTGTGAAAGCAAAAAATCCTGCAACTTCTTAGGGTGAGAATGCTTGTGCCTAAAATCCACAAATAGCTCATGTTGTTTGCTACTTCACTTAGTCTACTTTTCTTCTTGTCCTGATTGGTTAGCTACCAATTCCATTTGGTTTACTATAACAAGTGCAAAGATTCGAAGAGGGGCAAATTTGGGGTACTTTTCAAATAAGGGACCCAGAAAAATTTGCCTAGGTCTCTATGGGGATCACCTATACTTGGGACCTCCAGATTTTTTTTCTCATATGTAAGGAAGGTATTTTTTACTACACACAAAAGAAAAGCTTAATATAAAAGACTTTCATAAATGTGCATTAATGGGAAGACCTAAAGCAGTTTAAAATGGTTTATAAATATTTGTATACTCTCCTGGAAGGTTTATACTTAAAACATCAAAACATGATGCAGTTTACAAGACTGCTTGAATAGGCATTGTTACATTTTACCTCAACTCTGCACTGTCCAAACAACTTCTTCTAGGTCCATGTCTTCTGGCAAGCCAGGCAAGGGCCTTCTATTCCTAGAAAATTTTAGTGTGTCTTGTGTAGAAAGGGACACTTTTTGTACAGATCTCAGTTGGTTAGCCTTATGCACTGAGGAAATCATTGGAACAATTTCTACCCAGAACAGTTTTCTTATTTGAGAAAGAGACAAAGACAAGTTGACCCCAGGCTCCAAATCCTTATGGGGAGAGTTCCATGAAGCTTAGAAAACGCAGGGTGGACCGAAGTTCAGTTCAAGATAGAAGCCAATTTTTTTATCTTTGCTCTTTCTTTTGCTTATAGATAAAGAAATGATCTACAAGGTTAAGAAAGCAGAGTTATTTGGTAAATTTATAAAAATGTTTCTTATTTTGTTGACTTATTTTGGGAACTTTATGAAATGTTCTTCATTCTGTGAATCTATAAAACTTTGTATTTGATTTTTATCTGTACATATAGGATTGCCAATGATAATGTAGCATTAACTGTTTTGAGACTTTACTGTATAGTACTGAGGAAACAAGTAAAAAGGCATTGCTTATGCCTCCTCAAAAAATCAGAGAATTGTTCTAAATTTGGGATGAGGACTGCATTTAAAAAAAAAGTATAGGTGCCTATTTGCTGGGACAATAGCCTGGGGATAGTTGTTTTGCTTCTTTATTCTGAGCTTTAGGTGCTAGAGGGGATCTCTGTAGGATTGGAGAAATAGAGCCATGGTGACCTTGGAGCCAGGATTGCAAGCAAGTCCGGTCAGTCAGTCTAGCATGGAAACCCTAAGAAGCCAGAGTGCCTGGGACCAGAGACCCAGGGTTGTTTTGCACTTAGAACTGAGACTAAGTTTTATGGGAACTGACCTAAGTAATGAACCCAATCCCTTTCCCTTTTCCAGGGACTGAAGTATAAGAGGAAAGGGTAATTATGCTTCCCACATATTGGGAGAGTAGGTTATATTTGTGTATCTTTTGAAGCAAATATTTGTGTGAGAACTAATCTGACTGCTAGTGGCTAAATGGAACTACAGCTCAAGGGGTCACCCCCCTACATTTTGGGGGAACACCATCAGTGAGTGCTGGAGCCATTTGTAGAGAGACTAGACTCCTCCCCCCCAAAAAAAAATCCCTTAAGGGTACCAGAGAACTCTGGGGAGAAGAATATAATCTAACCTACCTGGGCTTCAGATGGTGGGTCCAGGGTAGCATGTTACAAGTATAAAGTAATAATGCTGGGTTTTGAGGTTTTTTTAAATTTCTGTTTTATTTTGTTTTGTTTTGGCCAGTAAGGGAATCCCACCTAGAATCCTTTCACTTTTTTTTTAGTCTTTAACATTTTATTTTTAAATTATATATTTTTCAATCAGCAAAAATCAACCTTTTCTCCCAACCATATACCCCTTCCTACCCTCCATCTTGAGAATGAAAAAAAAAAATTCGTACTACAAATAGATATAGTCAAGCAAAACAAATTTCCACATTGTCTATGTCATAGATAGATAGATAGATAGACAGACAGATATGCAGACACACACAGAGACACATATACTGTGTATATATATATGTGTGTGTGTGTGTGTGCATGTATATTATATATAGCGTTATATATGTATATACGTATTTATGTATGTATGTATGTATGTCTCTTTCCACATTGAGTCCACCTCTCTATCGGGAGGTGGGTAGCATGTTTCATCATTAGTCCTCTGAAATCATTGTTGGTCATTACACTGATCAGAGTTCTTAATTTTTCAGTTATTTTCTTTGTCATATTGTTATTTTTGTATAAATTCTTCTCATGGTTGTCTTCACTTTGCTCTTCTGGGTTTCTCTGGAACCATCTCCTTCATAGTTTCTTATAGGACAATAGGATTGCCTCACTTTGGGGAGTATTAGGTATTCAGGGGGGACAAGCACCTCTGGTGTGAGGGCTTGCCAAGCCCTTTTCAGGGCTGCTCATCCAACTTGTGGTGTCTACCTGTCACCCAACTCTCACCTGTGGCTCCAAGAAGCTGTAGCATGCTCAGCAACCATATCCCAGTTAAAGTGTCTTGGAAAATGAGCTAAACCAGGTTAAGGGTAAACAATGGACCTCAAACCTGTCAGTGAGTTAGTGGGATGTCTACCCCAAGCATTTGAAGATTTTCCCTGGCAAAATAGGAGGATGAGAGTTATTCTTTCCAATAGGACATGAAGGTGGCAATTTGTGGAGCTTAGAGCTTGGTCAGACATTGAAGATGCCAAGGTCATCCACTGTATCCTGGGCCATCAACAATCATCGTGACTTTTGTCTTGCCACTGGACTTTGATGATTCTGGAAGAGAGAGTGACTCTGACTCACTTAAATCCAATTCACACACAAGTTAAGACATCACTCATCATCCACTACTATACTATTTTTTTTTATTTTACTACTTAACTGTTTTATCATTTTACTATTTTGCTATATTGCTACTTTATTATTTTACCTACCTTGAAGTCCTGTGGTGATGAGCAAGTGACAAAGCGGCAGATTCAGATACACTGGGAGCTGTATCATAACCTTGCATAAAGGCAGCCCAGGGTATAGGGTCTTCTTCTCACTGGACTGAAGCAGCAGAGGCATTCAGCAGCCACCTGGGTGTCTGAGCAGCTTTTTAACTGGACCACACTGGTCACCTCCTGGCATGAAGAAGAATCTAGAAAAGATACTGCTAAAATTATCTTCTTCACCCAATCCTGGCCTGCTTAACTCAGCAGGTGGGGAGTTTTCAGAGATTTTGAAGTATAGCACCGCATTTACTCATCTTGGCCAGAAAATTCATAAGTATCAGGATTGGCTTGAAGAAAGTGATGGGGAAATTCAGAAGCTGCTAAATGAAAAACCAAGTACTCCACAGAGTTTACTAGTAGGTAAATGTTTGTCTGTCTCTAAGAAGGCAGCATTTAATTCCATCAAAAGTAAAGTACAAGCAAAGCTTAGAGACATATAGGATTCTTGGCTCATTAAGAAGGCAGATAAAATTCAGTTTTACCCCAATGGCAACAACCCTAAGCACTTCTATGATGCCCTGAAGACAATTTATGGGCCAAAGACCTCTGGTGCATCTCAACTACTCAGCACTAATGGAACCACACTGATTAGTGATAAGGACATGATCCCAGAGGGATAGGTTGATACTTCCATAGTGTTCTCAACAGACCATCATCAACTAATGATGAAACCATTGACCATATACCTCAGGTTGAAGTCAATCGATCTCTAACCAAACTTCCACTGGAGAAGAGGTGTTGAATACCATTACACTTCTCTCATGTGGTGAAGCACATGGCACTGATTCCATCCCAGTAGAGATCTACAAGGCAGAGGGTCCACTCCTTATATAGAAGATGCCTGCAATCTTCCAGGTTATATTGCAATAGGAGATTATCCCCAGGAGATCAAGGATGCCTCCATTGGCCGTCTCTATAAAGGTTGTCCTGTGACAATCAGAAGGGAGGGAGGGGGCTTTCTCTCTTAGTCATTGCTGGCAAGATTCTTCCAAGAGGGCTCCTTAATTGAGTAATCCATCACCTGGAAGATGTCATCTATACAAGAGCCAGTGTGGCTTTAGAAAGGACTGAGGAATGATTGACATGGTGTTTGCTGCCTGACAGCTCCAGGGTAAATGCCAGGAGCAGAACAGAGGTCTGTACACAACACTCATTGACCTGACCAAGGCCTTTGATACTGTCAGTCGTGAGGGCTTGTGGAAGATCATGGGGAAATTTGGAGCGAAGTAGGGCTATGTGCTTGTTCCCGTGTTTTTTAGCATGACATTTTCCACGATGTTGTCAGATGCCTTCAATGCGGACAAAAACAACATCAAGGTCAGCTACCACAATGATGGTAAATTATTTAACTTGAAAAGGCTACAAATCAAGACTAAGCTGGAGGGAGAGTTGGCATGCAACTTTTTGTTTGCAGATGATTATTCATCTTCTCTTCTCCCTTTTCCCTCCCATTTCCCTCCCATTTGAGTAAAATGTATTTTTATATCAAAATATGTGTATGTATATTTTTATCTCCATTGACCAATTCAGATGAGATTGAAGTTCAAGTATCAAAAGATGCCCTCCTCCATATTCTCCCACTTCCCCCATATTTATATGGATGTCTTTAATAATGTGAAATAATTTTCCCTAACCTTCCTTTCCTTTCCCCCTCCCACAGGTGCATTCCTCTTTGCTTCCCTTACCATTCTTCTTTTAAGATCATCAAGACATAACAGAACTACTCCTAGGCTTTCTGTCTAATTAAACTCTCTCTACTACCCCTGATAATGGTTTGTTTCATTGGGGATGCATATATCATCTCTCCATATTAAGATGTAAGCAGTTTATTCTTGTTTAGAACCTTATCATTGTTCATTCAGGTTTGCCTTTTTATGTTTCTCTCAACTCCTGTGTTTGAAAATCAAAGTTTCTACACAGCTCTAGTCTTTTCATCATTAATGTTTGAAAGTCCTCTATTTCTTTAATAAAGAGTTTTTTCCCCTTCAGAATTATACTCAGTTTTTCTGAGTAAATAATTTTTGGATATAATTATACTATATCTTTTACCTTCTGACATATGGTATTCTACTCTTTCTCTGCTCCTTTATAGTGGTGACTACTAAATCATGTGTGATCCTGACTGTGACTCCTCAGTACTTGAATTATTTCTTTCTTTCTGGATACTTGTAGTATTTTTTTCTCCTTTGACCTGGAATCTCTGGAATTTGGTTATAATGTTGCAGTTTCTTTTAGAAGGTGACTGGTAAATTCTTCCTATTTCTACTTTGCCCTGTGGTTCTAAGAGATCTGGGCAATTTTCTTTTAAGATTTACTTAAATGCAATGTTTAAGTTCTTGCTTTTGTCATGGCATTCAAGAAATCTAATGATTCTTATTTTTTTTCTCCTTCATCTGTTTTCCAGGTAAGCTGTTTTTGCTATGAGATAATTTACATTTTCTTCAATTTTTTCAGTCTTTTGACTTTCCTTTAATATCTCTTATTATCTCATGGAGTCATTGGCTTCTATTTGGTCCATTTAAAGTTTCAGGTTGTTTGTGGCATAGGCAAGTTTTTGAACCTCCTGTGCCAAGTAGTTCATTCCTTTTCCAATTCTTTCTTCCACAGCTTTCACTTCTTTTCCAGTGTTTTCCTCTGGCACTCTCATTTCATTGACCAAAATATCTTTAATTCTTTTTTTTCACTCTGTCATCATCTCTTCCAGGAATTCTAATTAAATTGATGCTTGAGCTGTGTTTTTCTTTGAAGCTTTGCTTGTTGATGTTTTGGAGTCATTATCTTCTTCTGGGTTTGTGTGTCTTGAAGTGTCTCTGTCACCATCATGGCTTTTTATGTTGGAATTCTTTTTTGACTCATTTTTCTAGCATACCTCCTGATTTCTAACTTGATGTTAGAGCTGGGCTCATTACACTTCAAGAGCAAAGATCTAGGCTGGCCCTGTTGCTGCTTTCTTGGCATACTGAATGCTGCATTGTTCCAGAATCTCCAGGAACAGCTCAGCCTCAGGACTGCAAGCTTTTAGCATTCCCAAAGTAGTCTGGTACTTATCCATGGCAAAGTTTGATAGCTATTCCCCCTCATTCCCTGGTGTGAACTCTGCATGTTCCTCATCTGAGGTTAGGTCTGAATAACAGTATATTGCTACTGAAATTAGTCCACTGTCAGCCAGCTTGGAAGCTCTGCTGGGTCAGAGTGACAAAACTTTGGACTCCCCTTTAGTCTTGGATTTCTGGTCTGGTTATTCTCCTTCAGGTTTCAGACTGAATTGGAGGCTGGAACTGATATATGATTCTTCTTCTGCTGTCTGATCTATGACTATGTGCTTCTGAACTTGCTTCTCTTGGTATAGTGAGGGTAACAAGTATAGGTCCCCTCCTCAGTGTGCCCTGGATCTGTAACCCTTAGAATTAGGTAATGGACAAAAAAAAACCTGCCAGTTCATACCTGTCACCATCATGGTGTTCTGATATGGGTCTAGAGAGTCAAAGCAAACCAAAGATCTTCTCTAAAGGTCCTTAGCCCAGGGGGGCACAAGATGTCTTGCTCTAAAGGGGACTGTAAGCCATCTCAGATCCCAATCCTCAGTACACCTAAGGTACTGTGGAAATATTCTATTTTCAGGGTCTTGGAAATTGGGAGCTGAGTACTTGTACTATGTATAAGATTAATAAAAATCAACAAGTATTTATTAAACATTTACTATGTGCCAGGCACGGTTCTAGAAGCTGAGGATAAAATACAAAAAAATTTTTAAGTCCCTACTCACAATGCACTTATATTCTAAAGGGGAAATAAGAAATGCATACAAATATATACATTGTAATATTAGGTTAATAAATATAAATATATACAAAGTCCTTAAATACAAGATATTTTGAGGAGGGCACTAGTAATTGAGGGGATTAAGAAAACCTTCATGAAGAAGATGGTGCCTCATTCCATACCATCATGGGATGATGATCCAAAACAGAGCAAATCATGAGTTCATCACAACCCCCAATGCCTGAATCATTCATCATCTTGTTCTTTAAAAAAATGTACTGATATCTTTTTTAACATCACCAAAATTTCCCTCAGTATCCTTCCTCCTTCTCCTCCCAGAGAACCACTCCCATAAAACAAAAAATAAAGACAAAAAGAAGACAATTTGAAAATCAGCAAGACTGATCAATGCATTGCAAAATTCTGAAAATATGTGTTATTTAGTTATGTCTAACTCTTTGTGTACTGAATTATGAGATAACTTAGTATGACCTTTAGAGAAGGTCTTTGGTTTGCTCTGACTCCCTAGACCCATACCAGAACACATTTGGAGTTTTCTTGGCAAAGATACTGAAGTGGTTTGCCATTTGTTTCTCTAGTTTATTTTATAAATAAGGAAACTGAGGAAAGCAAGATTAAGTGATTTGCTCGGGGTCACATAGCTGGTAAGTATCTGAGGCCATATTTGAACTTAGGACAATGAATCTTCCTGACTCCAGCTTTGGCACTCTATCCACTACTCCATGAAGCTGCCTGAAAATGTGTAATGTACCACATTTGTGGACCTCCCACCTCTACAGAGGGGTGGGATAGTGGGTATCTTGTTATAAGTCTCTTTTTGAGCCATGCTTGCTTTGGGAATTTTGCAATATTTACTTTTGATTTGTTTGTGTCTGTGTGTCTGTGTGCTTGTGGTCTCTCTGTGTGGTTTTCTTTCTGTTTGCATTGTAGTCATTATTTATTTTATTTTCTTGGCTAGGCTTATTTCACTCTGCATCAGTTCATGGAGATTTTTCCATGTTTCTCAGTATTCATCACACTCATCATTTCTTACAGTACATTAATATTCCATTACATTTATATACCATAATTGGTTTACATTTAGCCATTCCCTAATTGATGGGTATCAATTTTGTTTCCAATACTTTGCTATCACAAAAGGTGCTGCTCTGGTGTATATAGAGATTTTTTCCTTATCAGTGTTCTCCTTGGGGTATAAGACCAGTAAAGGTATTTGTGGGTCAAAGTGTGTGGACATTTCAGTTACTTTATTTGCATAATTCCAAAATGTTGTAAGGATTCATAGCTTCACTAACAATGTACTTGAGTGCCTATTTTCCAACATTGATTCTTCCCATTATTTTTCCCAATCTTTACTAATTTTCAAGATCTTTCATCTTTTTCTTCCATCACCAAGGTTTCAAAATTGTAGAAGACACCAGCCATCTGGGAGTCAGAGGCAAATGAGGTTCCACATGAGAAAGCCATCTACAATTGATACCTTTGCTTCCTTTCCTCTCACTCTCTTCTTAATTCTCTGTAGTCTGACTTTTGGCCTCATCATTCAACTGAAACTGTTCTCTCCAGTTACCAATGTTCTCTTAATTGCTAAATCTAATTACTTTTTCTCAGTCTGTATCTTTCTTGACCTCTCTGCAGCCTTTGACACTGTTGATCACCCTTTTCTCCTTGCTACTCTCTACCTACTGATCTGACTGCTCTCTTGCAGGATCTTTAGCTGAGTCATGCCTACTAACTGTCCCTTAAGATCCTTTCCTAGGCCCTCTTCTCTTCTCCCTCTCTACTATTTAACTTAGTGATTTCTTTGACGTTCATAAATTATCTATTAATTATCATCTCTATGCAGATGATTCTCAGATTTGTGTAACCCTAACCTCCTTCCTGATATCCAGCCTGACACCTTTGTCTATTGGACATTTTGAACTGAATGTCTGGTGACATCTTAAATTCAACATGTCCAAAACTAAATTCATCGTCTTTTCTCCTGATTCTTCCCCTCTTTTAATTTCCCTATTATCGTACAGGCTACCACCATCCTCCCAGTTAGCCAGGCTTGTAACTTAGGTCTCAACCACATATCCATTGCCCAGTCCTGTCAATTTTACCTTTGTAACATTTCTTGTATATACCCTCTTCTCACCTATCACACAACTGCCCTGGACCTATGACCTGCATCTATGACCCTTACCACTCCTTGCATGGAGAGCCATTAGCTAGTCTCTCTGACTCAGGTCTCTTCCCACATTAGTTCATCCTCAACTCAGCTGTCTAATTGATCTTTATTATGTGTAAGTCTGACCATGCCATCCCCACTATGCAATCAACTCCAATCCCTATTGCCTCCAGTCTTCTTATACCTTATAGATTTCCAAGTCTCACTTCCTTTATCCCCATGCCTCAGAGTCAAGGTGTCTCTCCTATCTTCCTCCATTCTCTCAACCCTCTTCTCCTCATTCCAACCCTTCCAGTATCCATTTTATTTTTTATCACAGTTTCACAATCAAAGCAGGGTAAGACCTCACAGGTCATATGATCCAAACACATCTAGAGAGCTTGTGCCTTTTCCATGATCACATTGATAGTAAGTGGTAGAAACTAGATTCTGTTGTACCTGCTGTGATCCAGAACAAACTAGAAATGATTTGATTAATCTGTTTTAATCTTCAGAGAAATCTAGCCTAATAAAGTGGATAACTATTTAATTAGTATTCCTAGGCTTATCAAAAGTCAGTTACATTAAAAAAAAGTTGAAGCAATCTAAAGGCAATAATAGTCTACATTTTGAGAGGAAAAAAAGCTTGAAATTTTCATAACAGTAATATGAAATCTAGTATTTTTTCCCAATAATTCCTCCTGTATGGAAAATACATTGTGAAATTTACTTTTCAATTTAATATTTACAAAATATTTTTTATACATAAATTCAGGATCATCATCAACTTTAACTGTTATCACATGAAAAATTAACTATGAAAAAAATTCAGGTTATATTTCTAATACACTATTAAGTGATTTGCCCCCTTAATTCCTTAGGAATTCCCCTCATTCAGAGGTTTGCCAGAAAAGATACTAAATAAAGCTAAGCAACTTAAAAATATAAGAGAATGCTAATTGATGATTAGTTAGGCCATGATATATAATTTATTTAAGAAGCAGATAGCTTAAGCTATCTCTAATGTAATATAGGCTTAATTATTTTGAAAATGAGGTAAATGGCATGTAGTGTAAGTTATATGAGTAAGTATAACAAACTTGGGTGACATAAATGCCAACAAGATTTTAAGTCAAATTTATAAGAATACAAATCATTCCCCAATTGATAAATGGTCAAAGGATATGAACAAGAAGTTCTCAGATGAAGAAATTAAAGCCATCTATAGTCATATGAAAAAATGCTCTAAATCACTATTGATTAGAGAAATGCAAATCAAAACAACTCCAAGGTACCACATCACACTTATCAGATTGGCCAACATGACAAAACAGAAAAATGATAAATGTTGGAGAAGATGTGGGAAAACTGGAACATTAATGCATTGTTGGTGGAGTTGTGAATTGATCCAACCATTTTGGAGAGAAATTTGGAACTATGCCCAAAGGGCTATAAAAATTTGCATATCCTTTGACCCTGCAATAGCACTTTTAGGGCTGTATCCCAAGGAGATCATAAAAAATGGGAAAAAGACCCACATGTACAAAAATATTTATAGCAGCTCTTTTTGTGGTAGCAAAGAATTGGAAATTGAGGGGATGCCCATCAATTGGGGAATGGCTGAAGAAGTTGTGGTATATGAATGTAATGGAATACTATTATGCTATAAGAAATGATGAGCAGGCAGACTTCAGAAAAACCTGGAAAGACTTGTATGGACTGATGCTAAGTGAAGTGAGCAGAGCCAGGAGAACATTGTACACAGTAACAGTCACATTGTGTGATGGCTAACGTTGATAGACTTAGCCGTCCTCAGCAATGCAAGGATCTAAGAGATCTCCAAAAGTCTCATGATGGAAATCACATTCAAAGAAAGAACTATGGAGTTTGAATATAGATCAAAGCATACTATTTGCTATTATTTTCTTCTGTTATGTTTTGTTTCCTCTTTCTTATGGTTCCTCCTATTGGTTCTAATTCTTCCTTACAACATGACTAATGTGAAAATATGTTTAATAGGAATATATATGTAAAGCTTATATCAGATTGCACACCATTTTGGGGAGAGGGGGAGGAAGAGAGAAAAATTTTAAACTCAAAAGCTTATGGAAGTAATTGTTGATAAATCAAAATAAATCATCAAAAAAATTTTTTAAAAGAATTTAATTTTTTTAAAAAGTAATTCAAAAAAACATGAAGAAGATGAATATATTGGGAGGCAAGTGCTATGATGGAAAAATATTGGTTCTGCAAGGGGAGAGGGGAAAGTAATAAACATTTATACAAGCTATTATTGCTATAGTAACTGTGCTAAGCACTTTTTTTTTTACAAATATCCCATTTTAAAAATTTTATTTTTAATTTATGGAATAAAACAAGTATTTCTATAACATAGTGCAATAAAAAATATGATTGCATATGAAACTACAAATCTACTATGCATAGCTTCCTATTTCTTTCAAATGTAGATAAAAATCATCTTGTAAAAGTTTTTTCTTTACTTCCCGCTCTGCTGTAGATGACTACCATTAGACACAAATAGGCATATATATGTAAAATAATTCCATACATATTTGTATTTATTAATTCTTTCTCTGGATGCAGATAGCATTTTCCTTCATATGTCTTTTATATTTAATTTGGATATTTATAATAGTCAAAATAACTTATTCATTCAAAGTTGTTTTTAAAATAATATTTCTGTTACAGTATACAATGTTCTCTTGGTTCTGCTCATTTTGCTCTTCATTATTTCATTCAAGTCCTTCCATATTTTTGAATGATATTCCATATCATTGAGCTCGTTTCTTATAGCACAGTAGTATTCCATCACAATAATATACCATCCCCCAATTGATGGGCATCCCTGAAATTTCCAGTTCTTTGCCACCATGAAGAGAGCTGTTGTAAACATTTTAGAACATATAGGTTGTTTTCCTTTTAATCTAACTATCTTCAGAAATAGACATGGTAGTAGTAGTGGTGGGTCAAAGTATAGGTAGTTTAATAACTCTTTGGGCATAATTCCAAATTACTCTCCAAAATGGTTGGATCAGTTCACAATTCCACCAGCAATGAATTAGTGTCCCAATTTTTCCACATCCCCTCCAACATTTGTCACTTTCCCCTTCTATCATTTTAACCAATCTGGTGGATGTAAAATGATATCTCAAGGTTGTTTTAATTTGCATTTCTCTAATCAATAATGATTTAGAGCATATTTTTTTTATATGACTATAAGTTGTTTTTATTTCTTCATTAGAAAACTGCCTGTTGATATCCTTTGACCATTTATCAGTTGGGGAATGGCTTAATCATCTCATTTAATCCTTACAACCACACTGAGAAGTAGGTTATTATCATTATTTATTAATTTAATTAATTAATAATTTTATTTAATTTTAATAATAATGTAATATTTTTTGATTTAATTGATTAATAATATTTTTATTATTTTATAATTTGAGAAACTGAAGTAAAAGAAAGAAGAGACTTGCCCAGGGTGACATAGCTATTATCTGAGACTAGCTTTGAATTCAGCTTTTCCTGGCTTCAGGCACAGCATATTATCCACTGTGTCACCAGCTGCCTCTGAAGAGGAGCTGAGTTCAAGTCTACCAGCTATGTGACTTTAGGCAAGCCACTTCTATACAGGCTACATCTTCCTCATTTTCGTCTTTTACCATGATTCAACACAATTCCAAAGGACCCATGGTGAAAAAGGCTATATACCTCTAGAGAGAGAACTGATAAAATCTGAGTACAGAGTGAAGCATATCATTTTTTCTGCTTTATTGTTCTTGCTTTTTTTTTTGGCAACCTGCCTAATCTGGAAATATGTTTTGCATAACTTTACATGTATAATTGATATAATATTGTTTGCCATCTCAATGGGTGGGGGAGGGAAGGAAGGGAGTGAATTTGGAACTCAAAAAAATTTTAAATGAATGTTAAAAACAAATTAAAAATCTAAGATTTCTTTTAGTTCTAAAACCTTGGATAGAGCACTGGCTGTGGAGTCAGGAGGACTTGAGTTCAAATCTAGCCTCAGACACATGATACTCACTAGCTGTGTGACCCTGGGCAAGTCACTTAACCCCACTGCCTAGCCAAAACAAAACAAAACAAGACAAAAAAAAAATCTTAACACTAAAGCAACAACAGAAGCTCAATTTGGAAATTACGCAGTAGTAATAGACACTTAGGGGGCTTGTCAACTAGAAAATTGTCTCAAGTGATAAAATCTTATACAAACACATACACATATAAATATACATACATATGTATAGATATATGTATAGATAGGCATATACATAGACAGAATGATAGATCTTGGACAGTATATACAACAGGGCAACAATATGTACAAATGTCATATGTGTTGGGGCTACTATTTTGGACAATATATACAACACAATGACATATATGCTGACATATATATTTATATATTATATATTAAAGTATATGTATATTTGAGTATATCACTATTTGAAGAATATATATTAAAATATCTGTAATTATGTATGAATATATCACTATGTTTGTATATTGCTCAAGATCAAATTTTACCAATTATCATTGCTACTGAAAGAAATATACAGATTAAAAGGTATCAGTGGCATAACAATGTTTTTGTGAGGTCCTATGGTCTAAAAGCATGACTAGTAGTTGAAAGGGAGTCACTTAGAAGGAATTTGAGAGAACAAAAAAAATAATGTAATGTATGCAAGTGGTTTTAAAATTCTTAAACGAAATTCAGATGTGAGTTGTTTTCAAATACACACATGTGCACATATCTGGTAGTATGATCAAAATTGCTTTCTACTCTTCTCAAAATCATCATGCTGGACTAATATAGAACACTTATATGCATTCTTTCTAAACACTTTCATACCTATGCTGCTGTAAGATTCACCAAACATAAAAAACCTGGAAAGACTTATGTGAACTGATGCGAAGTAAAATGAGCAGAACCAGGAGAATATTGTATATATTAGCAGCAATATTGTGTGATTAACAACTGCAAATGACTTAGTTTTTCTCAGCAATACAATAATCCAAGACAATTCTGAAGGACTTATAATGAAATATGCTTTACGACTCCAGAGAAAAAACTGATGGATAGGGTTTAAATGCAGATCCAAGCCTACTTTTTCTTTATTTTTTTCTTGTTGCCTTTTTTGTTTGTTTGTTTGTTTTACAACATGACTGAAATGGAAATAGGTTTTGCATGACTGCACATGCATAACTTATATCAAATTGCTTATCTTCTCAATAGGGGAGGGGAGGGAGAAGGAGGGAGAGAGAGGACTTAGAACTCATGATTTTTTAAAATTAATGTTAAAATTGTTTTTACATGTAATTGAAGGAAAATAAACTATTAAATTAAAAAAAAGATTCACCAAACACTTTCCTTAGGACAATTCTTGTGAAGGAAATTGAGCTGGAGAATAGCCGAGAAACCATCTAATCCATCCTCCTCATTTTATAGATGAGGAAACCAGTTCAGAAAAGTTAAATCATTTGTCCAATGTCACATAACTGTTACATGGAATAGCCAGGACTCTTACACAGACCTTTCTGACTTTAAATCCAATATGATTGCCAGTATGTTATACTTCTTTCATTTTTTTTTGTCTATCTTAAATTCTAAACCATATTTAACCCAGAATAATTTTTCACATCAAATCCCTCAGGTCAATTCTTACCTCCTTCAAGAGTCCTTTCCTGATTCCCTTCATTGTTAGTGTCCCCTAAAATCACTTCATACAATTTAACAAATTCAATTCAATTCAACAATGATTTAAGTACTTGCTACATGTAAAGCAGGCATTGAATTAGCATATGTTGCTATCAGGTAAATGGTTTTAGCTATCTATTGTGTATAGTTAGTGTTCCTCAAGGCATGGTTAGCACCTTTTTATTCAATTATATCCCTTATATTTTAAAAATACTTTTTATTAAAGTATATAAGCATAAATATTAACTATTGTTAGTGTAAATATGTTTAAATAGGCTAAATTGCTTAATCATAGCAAGATTTAAAGAAATACAAGACTCCATGTAATTTAGCTTTTCCTCTCTTGGTAACTTTAATATGTTATTATTATTTGCTGTCTAGTTAAAATCTGGTTAGAGAACTAAAACTTTCTAAGAGTTAAGTACTCTCATTAAAAACCTTGTCCTCAATTTGCATTTTTTAGAAGCTTTAATAGGTAATCCAACAGCTAAACCTTTTCTTCTGTTAAAATATTTGGTTCTGTTGTTTGTCCTTCTTTCTTGAAGAGTACCATGACATCAGGAAGGTAAGTGAATTAGATTTAAGTGAGGGAGGTCGGTGCAAAGTCACCAGCCTCACTTTCTCCTCCAGAGCCCTCCGGGTTCAGTGGCAAAATTTAAATCATGATAACTAGAGATGGCCTCAGATTCAGAGAGAGACCTTGGGCTTTTTAAGCTAAAGTCTTTCCTAGGTGTCAGTTTGACTGAAGCCACACCCATTCAATGATTAAGGTTAGGTAAGAAATGAGGCAAAAAGTGGCCTCAGGGTTTCTGACCAAAACAGAAACAATTGCTATTTACATTTACTCTGAGCAGTCTAGGGCCCAAACAGGACCCCATGGGCTTGGGCTGGGACCTATTGTTGGCTAATCAATGAGAGCCAAAGTAATTTTTCATTTACTTGGCATGTGTTTTGTTTGAACACCTTATAGATCTGTTTTAGTCCATTTTACCATGCCAAAAGCATATTTTAAGAATGGTATTGAAGACTGAAAGTGGTCATGTGAAGATTTCCAGTGGTGTCTCAGTGGGTTCAGAAGACTACTACAATGTCCTTACTAGGGATATCCTAGGGGCCCAGGGGATAAGGGTAGGGGAAGAAAGAGCATTGAGTTTTGTCCAAGAGTACTATAACCTACCAGCACTTTGAGCATAGAAACACTAGGGGATGTGGAAACCAGGAACCCAGGAAATTGGGGTCAGGATCAAACACAGCCATTCAGAATAAAAAGTAGAATTTAACAATATGCTGTTTTCAAACACACTTGTGCCATAAAGATTTAGATAGAGTTAAAATGAGAAACTAAAGAAGAATGTATTATACTTCAGGTGAACTAAAAAAAGGAGGGGTAGCAATCATAATTGGTAGCAGTAAAAATAGACATGGTTGAAAGAGATAAAAAGGGAAACCGCATTATCCCTATCATGCCTAAGAGAATCATAGATGATACTTAATATATGTGCACTGAAATGGACCAGTACCTAAGGCCTTAAAGAAAAAGTTAATTAAATTACAGGGAAAAGTAGAGAGTAAAACTAGAATAGTTGGAGACCTCAATGTATCTCTTTCAGACCTGAACAAAACTGTCAAAAAGATAAAAAGGAAAGAAGTTAAGGACCTGAATAGAGCTTTAGAAAAGTTAAATTCTCCATGATTAATGAATGGGAACATAAAGAAATATGCATGTTTTTAACTGTTTGGCATCTTTACAAAAGCTGACTGTGTGCTAGGGTATAAAAACCTCATAAACAAAACTGAAAAATGAGAAATTTTAAACATATCCTTTATTGACCATATCACAGTAAAAAAATTGTGACCCATAAAAAGCCTTTAAAAATGATTCAAATTGAAACTGAGATGAAATAATTTAATCCTAAAGAAATGTTAGGCCAAAGAACAAACAACAGAAACAATAGATCATTTCATCAAAGAGAATGATAAGAAAGATACAGCTCACCAATATTCTTGGGATATAGCTAGAGCAGGGCTCAGGGTAAAATTTGTGTCTCTCACTATTTTCATCAATAGAGGAAGAATAGATCAATTAATGTGACATGCAACTAGAAAAAGCTAGGAAAGCAATGAATCAAAGTCCCAACTAAATACAAAGTAGAAATTCTGAGAACTGAAGAGTTTAACAAAATTGAAATAAAAAGAAAAGATTGAATTGATAAAATTGAGTTGTTTTGTTGAAAAAACTAACATAATAGATAAGTTGTTAGCTAATTTGCTTTTTAAAAGAGGAAAGAGAATCCAAATTGCCAATATAAAAAATTAAAAAAATTTACTAAAAATATAAGAGTAAAGGAAATTATTAGAAATATCTGCCTGATTATATGTCAACAATATTGATAAATAAAATGGATAAATATCTACAAAAATATAAAATATATATATTAGTATAAGAAAAGGAGAATTTAAATTACCAAATATCAGAAGTATAAACAAGCTAAATGTTATCTATAAATGGACTCCCAAATTAAAAAAAAGGTGTGTGTGTGTGTGTTTGTGTGTATGTGTACTTACATATGACTATATGGATTTTAAATGAATTATGTCAAGCATTCAAAGAAAAATTAATTCCAATATAAAATTTTATAAAAATAGAAAAGCAAAGAATTTTATTGAATTTCTTCTATGATACAAATATATCTTGATACCTAAACCATCAACAAACAAAGCAGACACAAAACTATAAAACAATATCCCTAATGAATGTCAATGTAAAAATATTAAATAAAATATTAGAAAAGAGCCTACAAAAACATAGTAAAAAGATTACACACAATGACAATGTTGAGTTTATTGTAGAAATACAAGGTTGTTTCAATATTAGAGAAACATCAAGATAACAGACCATACTGATAATGAAAATAATTTTAAAATCATATAATTATATCATTTGATGCCATAAAAAAGCTTTTCAAAAAATACAACACCAATTTAAGTTTTAAAGATTTTCAAGCATAAGAATAAATAGACTTTTCCTTGATATTATAAATAGTAACCATCTAAATTCAAGAGATACTGTTATCCACAACAGAAATTAACTATTCAGATCAAAAGTAAAGCAAAGATGTATGTTATCACCACTACTCTTTGACATAGTTCTGGAAATGCTAGTGATAGCAAAAAGGCAAGTAAAAGAAAATGAGGGAATAAGTATAGACTAAGAGGATATAAAATTATTGCAGGTGATATGATAGTATACATAGTGAATCCTAGAGATTAAACCAAAATTAATTGAAATTAAAGTAGCAGGATATAAAATAATTTCATACAAATCATCAGCCTTTCATTAGGTTACCAAAAAATCCATCAGAAAAAGATGGAAGAACAAATCCATTTGAAATGACTACAGAATATATAAAATATTTAGAAATAAGAACCATTAGCCAAGAGATAAATAATCAGAGGATGTGAACTATTTTCCCAGAGAGAAATCCATACTATCAACAATCATATACAAAAATGTTCTAAATCACTAATAATCAGAGAAATGGGCATTAAAGCACCTTTGAATTTCCATGTCTTACCTATTTATCCGGCAAAGACAACAAAGGAGGAAAATGACAAGTGTTGGAGGGGCTATGAGAAAACAGGTATACTTCTGCACTGCTGGTAGAGCTGTAAATTGGTCTAGTCATTTTGGAAAGCAATTTCGAATCTTGTTCAGAAAGTTACCAAACTGTACATACCCTTTGATCCAGTTATACCATTACTAGGTCCACTTCTCAAAGAAATCAAAGAGGGGAAAGATCTATATATACAAAAATATTTATAGCTGTTTTTTTGGTGATCACCCAAATTATCTTCCTTTTGGGGAATAGTTAAATAAATTGTAGCATATCAATGTATCATAAAAAATTTTTATGTTGATTGTGTCATAAGAAATTATGAAATGGGTAGTTTTGGAGGAAACTGGGAAGAACCTTTATGAACTGATGCAGAGAAAAGTGAGAAGAACTAGGAGAACAATTTATATAATAACATTATAGAGAAAAACAACATTAAAAGACCTAAGAACTCCAATAAACCAATAAAGACAAAAAGAAACCAATGAAGACAAAATATGCCACTCACCTCCTTACAGAGAGGCAATGAACTTAAAAAGTAGAGACATGACATATTTAATGTGGGAATTTGTTGTATAGGCCATAGATAAATATTAAGGGATTTCTTTTTAAAATTGTTCAATGTCAGGAGGAGATAGGGGAAGGACAAAAACATCTTGTGACTTGATAAATTAAAATGCTAATAAATTTTTAAAATGCCTGTATGGAAGTTCACCTTCCAATATGTACACACTGGTTTTATATAACTACAATTACAAAACACTTTTTACAGAAACATAGACCTAAATAATTGGAGAAATTTTAATTGACCATGAATGTGGTGTGCCAATCTAATAAAAATGGCAATACTGCCCAAACTAATTTATTTAATCAGTTCCATACAAACCAAACTACCAAAAGATGACTTTCTAGAGCTAGAAAAAAATAACAAAATTAATCTGAAAGAACAAAATAATCTAGGATCTCAAGGGAAATTATTTAAAAAAAGTTGAAAGGAAGGTGAATTAGTACTGCTAGATCTCAAACTATACTACAAAATGGTAGTCATAAAAACTTTTTTCTCTTTTTTTTTCTTTTTAAGCAATTGGGGTTAAGTGACTTGCCCAGGGTCCCACAGCCAGTAAGTGTCAAGTGTTTGGTCTGAGGCCAAATTTGAACTCAGGTCCTCCTGACTTCAGAGCTGGTGCTCTATCCACTGCCCCACCTAGCTGCCCCCCATAAAAGCTTTTTTGATACTAGTTTAAAAATAGAGAAGTTGATGAGTGGGACAGATTAGGAACACAGAAACAAAATAATACAATAGCCTAGTGTTCAATAAACCCCCAAACTCCCTGCTACTAGAATAAGACCTCACTATTAGTCAAAACTATGTGGAAAACATAGAAACAGTCTGGCAGAGATTAGATTTAAAATAACATCTCATACCATATAATTCAATAAACTCCAAATGGATGCATGACCCAGTTATAAAGGGCAACATCATAAACACATATGAGGAGCAGGATAGGAGATACTTTTCACAACTGTAGATAGGGAAAAGTTTTTGAATAAACAAGAGATAGAGAGAATCATTGGAGATAAAATTGACAATTTTTATTATCTAAAATTGAAAAGTATTTGCACAATACAAAATTGATAAAATTAGAATCAAAAGGAAATATTTGACCAGGAAAAATCTTTTCTGCAAGTTCGCGGATAAAGGTCTAATATACAAGCTATACAGCAAATGGATTCAAATAAAGAAGAAAAGCCATTCCACCATAGATAAATGGTTACATATATAAATAGGTGGTTCTCAAAAGATGAAAAGCATGCCATCAACGACCATAAGACAAAAGGTTCCAAATAAATACTAAGAAAAAAAATACAAATTAAAACAACTCTGAAGTTCTGTTTCACATTCATCATCATCAGGTTTGCAAATATGGCAAAAAAAGGATAATGACAATTGTCAGAGGAGATGTGGGAGGACAGGCACAGTAATGCATTGTTAATGAAACTATAAACCGACATAGCCATTTTGAAAAGTAGTTCAAAGTTATATTCCCAAACTCACTAAACTGTGACTACCCTTTGACCAAAGAGAAGAAAGTTGGAGACAGGCAGTCTGGAGATAATGATGAAAAAAAAATACACACACACACACACACACACACACACACACACACACACACATATATATATGTACATCTATCTACATAAATACATATGTATGATAAGTGTCAATGACACACTTTAAAATGCACAAAACAGAACAGAAAGAACTTCAAAGGGAACTACAGGCAAGCAGGACAGTTTTTGAATGAACATGCTGAATTAATACATACTTTAAAAATAATAGAAATCCATAAATTAATGTACAATTCTCTTTTTTCTGTGTACATTGAGATCACATCTTTTTAATGTATGTTAAGTTTAGAATAAAAAAAAGTTTTAACTAATTTTAAAAAAGAAAAGGTTGCTATTGCATAGGTGTTAATTGTTTTAATTGCATTCTTGCTCTTAAGCTTTGACTTTAGGATGCCAGTCAGTTACCTACTCAGCTTCAACTTTCTCTTTGATAGTCGTATACTCCATGTGTCATTTGTTGGAGAAGACTAAGCAAGTTATTTTTAGTGTGTTTTCAGATGGCTTGTTCAATACTCAGAAACTCTAGAATTCATACTTTTTAGACTTCTTAGCATACCTTTTTTTGCTCCCTAGCCAATATATTATTTTTTGTAAGTATGCATGGATATTTTTTTGAGCAATGCATTCTGTAAGTGCTTTATAAACAAAGTACACAAACATGGAATTGGCCTATATTTGTAGAATTTCGGTATTATTTTTGTCTTTTGGTAATAAATATATGATGCCTTATGTTAAGGAAAATGGGATCAAGCTTGCATAAGTGATAATGCACAGTCCAATGGTTAGCACAGTGCTTTGCACATAGTAGGCACTTAGCAAATAGTTATTGAATTGAATTGTTGAAGCTGGTGAAAAATTGTGCTGGCAGTCCATTCACCACCATAAAGTGCTTGAGCCAATAATCATGGATCTTCTCTGATCTATTGTTTTTCAATTTTACAGGAAAGTTAGAGTTTCTGTCACCTTTGTTGATATAACTATTCTGTATCATATTAATTGTTTGCAAGCTTTGTGTTTTGCATTTGTTTTTGTTACAGTTTTGTTGGATATCTTTCAGCCATATAGATGGTCAGAAATTTTTTGCGTCAATTTTTTTCAGGAATTCTGTCTCTGATTATTTACTTCTCAGAACCTCTGTTGAATAATTTTTATGTTTAAAAATTATTCTGAGCTTAAATACTAAAAAAGACTATTTCCATACACACAGCAAAATATAGAAGAGGATTCTATATGAAACCATGGATCTCAATTTCATTCTTCTTGCTTTAAATAGTATACAATGAATTATGCAATTACTTTCAAAACTGTCTATACTTGCTTTTCAACTCCTCTCTTCTGTGTATTAAAAGAATTACAATGATCCTCTTTTATTATGTCATTACAGTTGCCAACTCTCCCACCCCATCCTTCTCCCCAAGTAAAAACCAAGGGAAAAAATTTTTTTAAACACTTGTGACAAATAGTCATAGTCAAAGAAGAATATTCATACATATCCATTCATTTTGATCATGTCCAAAATATATATCTCTGTACTCTGTATCACCTCTGTCAGTTGGTGGGTAGTATGCTTCATCATGGTCTTCTGGAGTCTGCATTTAGCAGACTTCTTAAGTGTTCCAAAATTGATGTAGTATAATGTCTTACTCATTTTGAGTTATTTTGTTCTGACTCATTTTAATCAACTTAATCTTTTGGCTTTTGCTTTCAGTTCTTGATTAAATCTGTTATTTTTTTTTTCATTTTCTTGATTCCATTCTATTTTTATAGATTCCATTTGATTTTCTTGATTCCATTGCATATGTTTGCTTTTTGTTGCTTTAATCAAATGAGATATTATTCAAGTTTTCTCCTATCCTGGCTACCTGTTGATATAATCTTATACTGTCCTTCTGAAGGACTTTAATAGGTTTTTTCAAGTTACTTCTTTCATGGTAGTGTTTGATACCTGTCCTTTGAAGGATTTCTAGATTTCTTCTTTCCTCCTACAGTCCCTACTTGTAACAATAGCTGTAGCATATACTATTTTATATGAAATGTTTTTATACCCTCTATCAAACATTGTGGGACAATGTATATATATATGTATATATATATTCATTATATTTATAGCAGAAGAAGCTGCTGTGAATTTGTTTTGATATTCTTAATCTATGAAATGCATTTGTTTCATCATATTCAAAGAGGACTTTCTGAAATCCTGTTCTAAGAATTGCTTCTCCACTTTACAAAACCATTTGTGGCACCATCATTACTTTTGTCAACCATTTCATCATTAGATAGCATTTCTGGAGTTTGTGTAGATTTTTATTGCCTTCAGTTTCTTCATCTTTTCCCTCTTTAAATTTAAGTAACTCCTCAACTTTTCTTTTTTGTTTCTTCTAATCTGTGTTTAGGTACAAAGTTATTTCTTGTGATTGCCCTGCACTGACCTGGAATATATTATTGTGTTACTTGAAGCTGAGGATGTCATTGAGAAAAATCAGTATGACACCCGTCCCTATAACTGTTAAAATCTGTTTTCAATTCTGCAGTATGATGTATGATATAAAAAGTATTCATATCTTTATTCTATTTCATGATTTGTGTATTTCAGTGAAAAGTACCATATGCACTGAAATATTTCCAGAAGATATTAGTATCGGCATTTCTGATTTTTTTCCTTATTTATCTTGCCTTCTTATGGTTCCTCAAATTATCATTAGGTAACACAATGGATAGAATGTTCAGCTTAAGAGTCAGGAAAACCTGAGTTCAAATCCTGATTCACTTACTAGCTGTTTGGCTTTAGGCAAGTGATTTAATCTTTCTCAGCTCGTTGCCTTATCTATAAAATGGGAACAATAATAGTACCTACTTCACTGGATTATTATGAGGTTCAAATGACATAACACATGTTGTTTTGCAAATATAAATGTAGTTATTATTATTATTATTACTACTAGGACATGAAAAGTACCACTTTCTCTGCTGTCCTGTATGTCAAGCTGATCATCATGATAATTCCAAGTAGATCCAGCCTACAGCCTTATGCCACCCAGTTTATTTCTTAGATCATATGATTAGTTTGATCATATTGGCAAGGCTGCTAGCCCAACCAGAGGTATTACTAGAGTCCCCTTTACTCTACCAGCCTCAGCCACTTATTAACCCTGGGCAAGTTACTTAACTTCTGTCTGCTCCAGTTTACTTGACTGTAAAATGGGGATCTTAACAGCACCTACATCACAGGGTTGTTATGGGGATCAAATGGGATAATATTTGAAAAGTGCTTAGCAGAGCACCTGGTACATAGGCACTTGAAAAATGCTTGTTCCCTCCTTCCCCACCTTGATCATGGGTTGGGTATTGATGGAGTTATTATTTTCTCACTCTTCTCATCTTTTTTAAGAGGTTTATTATTTATTATCACAATTGTCAATATTAATAGCATGCTACAGGCATCCAATGGGAAGAAGGACCCTGAGTCACCATTTGGGGGAATATATCTTGGCTTTTAATTGTGAATGCCTACCTTAAATCCTGGGAAAATCATTCTGATAGACATCCCAATTATGAAATTCCAAGCTGGTTGATTTCTGAGTTCTAGCCTCCTCTTTGTTGACATTTAGTGAGCAATTAATTGATATTTCATACGCTCATAATGCCTTGTTTTGAATTTCTCAAAGGAGAGGATTTGATATGAAGGCTCTGAATATTGAACACATGGAATATAGAACACACACACATGCACACACACACACATTCACACACACACACACACACACGTAAAACTTAAATGTAAAACCCTGTCACTATCTTTTCCCATCCAATTATTTCTTTGCCCCAATTCTTCTTTTCCATCTTTCTTTTTTGATAACTATCTCCTTCTCCATTCTGCCTGGCATTTGCCTTGCGTCTATCTATCTATCTATCTATCTATCTATCTATCTATCTATCTATCT
>NW_020954552.1:7525418-7581273 GCF_900497805.2 Vombatus ursinus | reverse complement strand
TCTATCTATCTATCTATCTATCTATCTATCTATCTATCTATCTATCTATTGGTCTCCTTACCATTTATAATAATATAGTGGAAAGGATACTGTCATGGGATTAAACAACTTTTCCCAAAAATTTATGGATCATGGGATGATGGAACAGGCCTCGCTTTTTACCAAACAAGATACCAAGATATAATTCATGATCCTGTAACTAATTAAATGTGGTTAAATAGAGGACAGCGTGGTTCTTAAGTGGAGGGGCAAAGTCCTTCCTCCTCACAACAATGGAGTTCCATGCTGGAGGGTCCTACCACTAAACTTTCACATTTGGCTTGTACTTGTGAAAATGGCTGAGTGAGGAAAAAACTACTGGTGTCTTATTCCTCACAACATCATTCTAAAACTGATTGTCACATACAGTACATATTTTGAGTATACAAAACATGGGAAATAATTTTTATAAATCTAGCTTAGGTTAATGTTATTAGCTGCTATTATTATAAAATCTATCATGGCCTCATATGATTACATTAAATACACTCCCTGCACCTCCTGAAATTAGCTAGATTATGTTGCCATGTTGCTCAGATCATTCAAATTAAACTGAATAAACAACTTGAAAATTTATACTCAAGAATCATCTTGAATTGGAGCAAGTGAGGAAGTTGTGTAAGGGAGGTGGACATGATCAGCAAGTGGATGTTTTTAGGCCATGTTTCCTGTGAGTCTATATTAATAGGAGAATCACGTACAGTAAATTCTCCACTGATGCATAATGAAGAAAATAATTCAAAATCATTCAAGCAAATTTCATATCCATAATTTATCATTCACAATTCATTCCTTTCTCCTCCATGAGGCCTTCCCAGACCACTGTAGTACAATGCTTTCTCCCCCTTCTGACCTCAGTGACTACATATATAACACTCTGGACAATCTATCATTTTCTACCTTGCAACGATTCTTGCAAGGCTGTCTTCCATGATTTAACTTTTTTAATATTTAACTTCTGTTTAACTTCTCATGTATTCATGCCTCATCTCAAAAACTACATTGTAAGCTCCTTGAGGGCACAGACTGTGTCTGATACTTTGGCATTCATAGCACCTTAAGTATTTATTGATTGATTTACAATAGCTGAAGTTGAAAAAAATATTTAATCTGGTGATTCTCTTAAACAGCTTGATTTGAAATATAGGATATAAATACAGAACTGGGCAAAAAGATGAAAGTTTTCAACATTTTCTCAGTTGCTTTAGGGATTATTAACTCTATTTAAGGTAATATTTCATTGAACAAAATGTGATTAATCCCTTATGTATTCTTACTGTATTCTTGGGACATTAGCACTGATACAGTGGAAAATTCACTGGCTCTGGAATCAGAAGATATTGGTTTAAATGCCATCTCTAACAGTACCTTTGTGACCTTAAGTAAGTCATTTAGTTTCCTTGATCCTGTTTTTTCATTGGTAAAAATCTCCCAGCTTTGGATCTCTTATCTTAAAATGCTACCAAACTAGAGATTTAAGATGGGAGCTTTGGAAGAATTATACTAGATGAGAAAGGCAATCACCTGCTTGATACTCCTATCAGAATAGAAATATCAATAACAACAGTAATTATAATGACAGCTAGCATTCATATAGCACTTGCGAAGCACTTTACATATATTATGTCATTTGATCCCCAAATACATCCCTGGAAGTAATTATTAAGGTATTATTGTTATTATCATCCCTATTTTACAGAACAGGAAACTGAGACAGACAGAGGTTAAATGACTTGCCCTGGTTCATATAACTAATAGGTGTCTGAGGTGGGATTTGATCTCAAGGCTTCTTGACTCCAAGTCCAGTGCCCCCTAGCTGCCAGCATCATACAGTGGGAAATAAGTTGTTTTTAGAGGCTGGGCACTAGAGGTAAAATTCCAGCTACATTACTTAACTACCTGTGTGACTTTGGACACCTCCTTTAACCTATCTTTAAATGAAGATTGGGTCTGACTATCTGGCTTCTAATGGCTCTTCTGACTCTGAACCTACGGTCATTCCACTGAAATCACTAACCAGTACTTTGAATCTTGGTGTTTGTCACAATAACTCTATCTTCATGACCTCAAAATCAAAAATTTCCCTGCTGGAAAATTTTGCACCTGGGTCAAACCACAAACGAGACCTGGGACAACTGGCATGAAAGTCATCCTCATTTGTTGGGTGGGACATGCCCACATGGAGAGAGATCCCAAGGCACCACTGCTCCAGGCTCCTGAAGGGAGGAGCCATTTGGTAGCTTCCTATATTAAATGAATTATTTTTGGTCACTGGGTGCTAAAGTCCATTGTTTCTTCACACTTGGCAATCAAAAAGTCATAGTTACTTTTGAAAGAGTAGGCTGAAAGAGAGTTTGAAGCTAATTCCACCACAACTCTAAAATTATATTTGAAAGCTAGAAAGGATTGTCTTGTCTGACTTATTGACCTTACAGAGAAGGAAACTGAGACTTCAGAATGAGGAAGTAATTTACCAAAAATCACTCACTTAAGTCTTACTGAACAGTGAAGCCTGGGCCAAAACACACTGCCAGGCTTGCCCCAATTCACAGCAATATGGCAAATTGAGCAATTACACAAATCATAGGCCTAGAACTGTCTAACCATTTGTCTTCATCAGCCAACCCCTCTGATACTCTGCCTTGACACATTTCCCAATGGTTAGTATATACCCACCTCCTCTTATTCTCCCTATTTCTGTGATACTGAACCCCCACTTCCTCATTCCACCTCCCTCAACTCTGGCCTCCCAAATTTTCTATTCCATATCTTCCACCCACACACATACACACACACATGCACACTTTACTGTGCCCTCTGGAATACCTGAAACATAATTTTAAAGTTTACTTTCATCCCAAACCTCTTCATTTCTCAATCTTTCTATATTTGGCACTCACTAAGACCTGACTCCCTCCTAATGACATCAGTTTCCTTCCCACCTTTTCCAGTATTGGCTACATATTTAATCATATCTTCAGACTCACTGGTTATGGTGGTGGAATTGGAATACGCTTTGCTCCCCATTGCCATTTCCATGCTCTTCCTCTATCACTGTCATTTGGCAAGCTCTCTTACCTTGTAGTTCATTCAATCCAAACTTATCACCCAATCTAGATCTTGGTAGCTATTGTCTGCTGATCCCCAGGACATTCTCCTTTTCTCAATGAGTTCAGAATCTGACTCACAGTCTTCCTCTCTATTCCAAATCCTCCCCTTCTTCTAGGGGATCTCAACATACATGCTGATGCTCCCTCAAATACCTTTTCTCAGTTGCTCACTCTACTCAGTTCCCATGACCTACTCCTTTTTTCTTTCTCATCTATATGAGATTATAGATAGGGATAATTCTAGCTTTGACGTTGCTATCACCATAAATGTTCAAGAACTTGGATTTTCTGCTATGTAATCAAAATTTTTTATCTTTCAGTATTTCTTTATGACTCACTACTTCTAGACCTTCATCTTCACTGTTAAACTCTGTATTCTTCAATACTATCCCAGGCCCTCACCCCTGCTCTGGCTACACTCACCTCCTTTCCTAATCTTGACCCCTTGGTGAACCAGTTCAACTCTTCATCAGTGGTATAGAAATGAGGGCCACTAAGCCATTCCTAAGGATCCCTGTAGGCCACATATTAATTCAGAAAGTCACATGTTTATATGTTTCTTTTTTATTAATATATCAACACATTAATATCAGATAAGAACTACATTTCAATGCCACACTTGGGAGTGTTGTGGACTTCATGTGGTGACCCCTTGGCTGATACGTTTAACACTTCTTTACACAGTCCTCTGTTCTTGAATTTCTTGGCACATTACCCTATTGCCAATCACAACTTGCCAAACCCCAGCACTAGTTTATTTTCACCATCTGTCTCCTTTGCTCCTACTCACCCATGCTGCTGAATGCAACTGGAGGAAATAGTTGGCTAATTGGCATTCTTGCTTCCAATTCCTGCCCTCTCCAGTTTGTTCTACACACCACTGCCATCTTAATCTTTCTCGTATATACCTCTGATGAAAAACTTCCCCTTGCTTAAAAACTTTTAAGGACTCTCCGTTGCTTAAGGAATGAAGCCCAAGTTCCTTAGCCTAGCTTTCAAGACGTTGAAGAATCTGGCATCAACCTACCACCCTCACCTTATCTCTCACTGCTCCCTTTCACAAACCATTATCACCATTTCCTCAAAATAGCCCATAGGGCCTTTGATGTCTTTATCATACTTTACTAGGTTTTATGTTTATATATGTTATCTCCCTGTTAGTCTATAAGTTCCTTGGGGACAGGAATTCTTATCTTCTTCATCTTTACATTCCCTAAGTATCTAGCATAGTGTTTGGTACATTATGAACATTCAAAAAATGTTCATGGGATGAGTCAGTATTTTAGTGTTGCATGCTGCAAATAGATAAATTTGCAAATTGCTTTCATATTCATCTTCTCATTTGAGTCTCAGAAAAATCCTGAAGTAGGTGGGACACCTTGAAGGAAGTCAAAATAGAGTGGTTGAGTGTCTCAAGTTTTGTCGTTGGAGGCAGGAGAGAGGTAGGTTTGAAACCTGAAGGGCAGGCCATTTGAACTGTAAAATAGGGTTGATAATGCTTTACCACCTCCCTCACAGGAATGTTGTGAGAAAAGCTCTTTGTAAACCTTATAGTGGGCTATAAATAGAAGCTAGTGGTCTCATCTTTATTTCAGTGAGAACAAAATGGAAGCTCAGAAACTTCCATGAGGGATGAGCTGGGGGTGAGGACTTAGGTCTTGTTAGTGTACCTTCTCTTGTACTGCCTGCCTTTAAAATTTATCTGTATTGATTATAACTAGGTGGTAGAATGGATAGGGTGCCAGGACTGAAGTAAGGAAGACTTGTCTCTATGAGTTCAAATTTGGCCTCACTAGCTGTGTGACCCTGGGCAAATCACTTCACCCTATTTGCCTCAATTTCTTCATCTGTAAAATGAGCTGGGGAAGGAGATGGTAAGCTACTTCAGCATCTTTGCCAAGAAAACTCCAAATGGTGTCACTAAGCATTGGACATGATTGAAATGACTGAACAACAACAAAATTCATTATAACCCTTATGTGTATGTAGGAGTTATGTTACATGTATTAAATGAAAATGTGAACATTGGAAATCATCTGCTAGAGTAGTGCTGTCAGGAAACTGAATAATAGGGGCCCATGTCTTCAGGGTAGAATTAAAAAGAGAAACTTACCTTCTTGGGCAGCTATTTGGGTTAAGGGCTAGGCTGGAAGGGGCTTTTATATAATGGCTTATAGGTGCATAGTTTATAGACATATCGTAGAAATTTGATGCTTCAAATGACTCTTTAGGGAGGATGTTGATTTAAAATGCAGGAAAGGACATTGTATTCCCAAAGCAAAGACCCATCCCTCTTTAATAGTTCACAAGGTGAAAAGGATTAAAGAAGAGATTCAGTGACCATGGCATAGAAGATGACTCTCTGGATCAACTGAGCAAAAAGTGCAATGTGACCTTGCCCATGGCATCATCTTAATTACTGTTGGTTTCTGCTACTTTCATAATAATGATATTACCCAAAATCACAGACATGAGGTAAGATAAGAAAAATATCTTCAATGTGCTTAGTTCTGATTTTATCCCTAAATGGAAGGATTATCTAAAAGCATAAAATATACCTGTAGAAGAGGGTAGTAACAGTCTTTATTTCCAGAATGAAAACTGTACCAGGGAATGGATCATCTTTAGAGGGTATATTCACAATTTTTATATGCTTGATCTTCCAGCTCTTGAAAATGGCCTGTGTTTTGATAGAGTGTGGGAAGCTTTAGTCTTCTCTGTTGTTACTCTGAAACCAGTATGTCAAGAGTCTGTTTATTCCACTGGTATAAACAATTTTCTGGTAGAAACCACTCACATGAGGTTTCTCAACTGCATAGTCAATAGGGAGTTTTCTGCCTCCATATGATATTACCCATCTTTCAACTTACTCAGGGATCCAAATGCAAAATCTGCTGCCTAGGGACATCATCATATGGATTTGTGACACTCTCTGAGAGACCTTCTCTCTATAACTCAGTGAATGGATTATACACATCTATGTAAGATCCTTGCATGAAAAACACAATATAGACTTAAGGTGCTTTCATACCTAAAAGATGAGTACTTGACTACAAATAACTAATGTGGCTTTGTTTTTCACATCAATCTGGAATAGTCTTCATTTCACTTAACTATTTGAGAACAGTGAGACAACTGTATTACTTAAAGATGAGAGCATAGCAGAATATTTTGCATTTTGTCAGTGAAGTAAAAAGTGTGTCACTCTGGTTCAGTGACAGGAGTATGACATGGCTGAACTGGAATGTCACACTGAAAACCAGTTTGCAATGTATCTTTCATTTCAGTAAAAGGCCTTGCTGCTCCAGATCACAGGGCTGTACTGTTTCAGATGACCTCCAGATAACAGTTTGGACATATTCCTCTGGTACGAAGATGGCAAGTCATGGCGGCTCCCTCCTGCCCCATCTGGAAAAGCACAGGTTACCTCATCTGTCCTTTGAAGTACTCTAATACTGGTTGAAAGCTTTAAGGTACGTGGGTCATAACATATCATTAATCCACAGGAATAACAAAATTGACAAAAATATGAACAAACTTGTGAATACATGCTGTAGAGCTCTATCCTTCTTTAATTAGGCTGTTAAAACAACAATAACAACAACAGTAACAACAGAAAGATGAGCCCTATCAATATTCATGGACAAAGCACTGTACTATATCCCTTAGGCTACCTTTCCAGGAGGGAAAGTACTTGGTTTGGGAATATACTTCTAAAACCAATGAAGAAACTTCTGTAAATTCTTTACAATCTCAAAGCTAATGAAGGGGGGGGAAACAAACAAAAAAAGAAAAAAAATATTTTCATGCTTGAGAAGGATTTATTTTAAACTGTCTTTTTTTTCATTTTCCCCCTCTTTTGATGGCCATCAAATACAAAAAAAATAGAATCAGTACAGAAAAAGTTGTGACTTACTCTTCTTTCAGCTCTAAGTCTCTCATGGGAATGAGAGCCAGGACAGAAATCCACCAGAGAACCCAAGTATTGTTGTGGTGCTCTGTGGTCTTTGACTGACTCTTGCCAGAGTTATTTCAATGATCTCATACTTTTTTAATAATTTGATGGGGTGCTGTTTCAAAAGATGGCAAAATATGAGTGTTGATTAAAAAAACTTTTTAAACATACAGAACAAACTCATGCTAATTGGGATATCTATTTAGCAAATATTTTGGGAGGAAAACACACACACAGTTTCTTGTTTAAATGTTTCCCACTCCTCACACCCCCTCCGAAAAAGGAAGAAAAAAACCACACACACAACGGAACAGAGAAAAGGAGAAAAGTGGCTTCGCCTCAGTGCAACACTAAAAAATGCACATGAATCAATTATGAAAAAGAGAAGGTCTCTTTGAATGAGGAAAAGCTGATTGGAATTAAGATAGTCTTTGTTCCTATCTGCAAGGTACAAGGAGAGGACTTTTCAGTGGAACAGAAAAGGGGGATTTGGGAGTGTTTGGCTGCTTAATGCTATAGTGCTTCAGAGCCCATGTGAAAATTTGCTGCTAGCTATTAATCATCATTGTGCCCCTGCAAAGAAGCTGTTACAATGATGACTATATGTCATTATATTCCCACTGTAAGTAACGAATCAGAGAGCTGGGAAAGTTGGATAAGAGCGGCTGGCAAACTTTTAAGCGGTAGAATCTATTTAAATAAATTTACATCCCATTTGCTACTTTCTCTGGTATGGGAATCATACTTTAAAATGAAACAATATGCTGTGTTCATGGGGCCTGGTCTTTTATTCTCCTGTCTCTGAGCCCACTTTCCAGGTCGGCCTTTGCCAGCACTGACAGCACGCTTTTCTCATAGCCTCTCCTTCTCATAGCCTTTGGTTGCTTTCAAGTTCAATTTAGCACAATAAAGTTGTTATGCATGACAGTTTGGAGAGCAGAATAGGTGGTGTCTGAGCCCGCTGTGTTGCTACAAAGTGGGTTCATTCTCTGCAGGCCGGCTCAGTTACTGAATCCTTGCTGGTGGGACACTGCAGTGGACTTCCAGACGTTCCCATCCTGGCGAAAACAATTAGCTTCAAACTGCAAGAAGCCGCAGGGTCACCCTGTCTTTGACGGATACTGTGCCGTTTAATATGCTGCCGTGGATTTCAGATTCATGTTGATTTACCCTGTTGTACTCCTCTTTTATCCTCTTTATTTACAGATGTGTAAAGAACAGGGAAAGTTTCAGTCTCACATGGTTCAAGAGTTTTATTAGAAATCTAAACCATTGTTTTATGTTTATTTTATAAAGAAATAGAGTTGAAACATGTCAGGCTTAATTCCATTAGGCTGAACTGCCTAGAACAGAGCCAGGGGGGGTTTGGAACAGAATCTGAAAGGAAATGTCTCTTTTGCTAAACATCATCAACAAACCTTACAACAAACAAGCCCAAAACACTAATATTGTCAACACGTTTTTCTATTATAGGAGACTTACCCACTCCCTCCCCCTCAAAGGGACAGATCTTTTCCTTTTTTTTTTTTAAGTAATCTTTAAACAATTATAGGTTACCATATATACCTGAGTGGGTCTGTCTGTTTATAAGTGTGTAGCAGACCAGTTAGCATTTAGCATTCATTCCTGCCACTCACAAGTATGTGCTGTGCTTAGTAACCTAGACAAAAATTTCGCACTCGGAGAACAATTATTCTTCAATTTTGGAACTGAGTACCACCATCCAGAATACTGGGACATCCATCTTCTCTTATCCATTTGTGGAGAATCCTTACAACAAAGAAAATTTGTGTATACTTTGAATCTTACCATATTAGCCTATGCCAGATGCATTTAGTCTCTTAGCTCCCTCAGTAAAATAAATCACAGTTGTCTAGATTACTGATCTTGCTAATTATAGGGTACAACATCAAATATGCCTCCTTCTAGATTAGAAATTAACTAAAGGCATATTTCAAAAGCATATTTCAAATTTCCTAAAAGAGTTTATTATTTTACTGCAGGCTATTTGCAACAGTTAAAAAATGCATCCATTAGGGTATAATATTAACTGGACCTTGCCATAGGTGGTATTTGTTTGAATTATATTCCTTGGGAGAGGTGAAAGGAAATGAAAATAAAGCAAAGCAAGAAAACACCTCTAGTTACCTTTGTAAACTAAACAATTAAAATTAGTTCTTGTGTTATAGTGGACTAGTTAATAAAAATTTACAAATGATTTTGATCTCCACAAATGATTGCCATCAAAACTAGAAATCATTTACATCTGTTCCTAGAGAAGTTTTAGAAGGTCTTAGTGCCATCTTAACTCTGTTCTTCTTACCACTCTTATTTGAATAAGGTTTGATGTCATTTATAGGTCTACCTGGAAAAATTGTCTCCTTAAAGTATGTTTGGGAAGAAAATAAAAAGTGAATCTTTATTATGAGCGATAATTTAGTTCTCTGTGACAAGGTAACAACACATTTTTTTTGAATTTTCAAATGCAATACTGTCTTTAATCAACAAATGAGTGAACACTATGGACAAAAGACTGACCGGGATATTTATGCAATGTCTTGAATTTAAATAAATTCATCCTTGAACAAATATTTCGTAAATATATGTAAAAGTGATCCTCTATACAAAGGTAATGGGAAATGGGGAAAGGGCAATGAAGAAATTGGAGGAAGGGCATGCAAGTCCATGAGCGTACACATACACACACACCACACACACATCACACACACCCACACACTCATACTCACATTCAGAGGGAGTTCATCCTTAATCAGGAAACTGACTAGTGTGCAAATGAGTCAAGTGTCACTAGGATGTTGATGATGGAATTTTTCACACATTTCTACATCAAAAACCATCAACAAAGCTGCAAGGTTCCTTACTATCAGAAAAATTCATTTTCAAGAACTATTTCCCCAGTTAATGAAAAGAAAAGACAGTTTAGGAGAAAATTAGAAGAAAAAAAAGAAAGAAAAACTGGTAGAGCCAGAATAATGAAATACTCTCTACAAGGCATTTTCATAAAGGATGCCCAGACTGTGTAGGCCAGCATTATACAGATGAAGAATATAATGGTATTCTTTTCTTGAGACACAAAACCAGAAGATACAGATCAATTCAATTCAATTCAACAAATACAAGCATTTACTCTGGGTGAGGCACTGTGCTAGGTGCTGGGGATACAAACAGATGAAACATAGGTTCTTGCCTATTTGGCCTTGAAAGGTATTTGCACCAAATTGAATGTCCATTTGGTAAATGTCTCAATCCTTTGCAAGACAGAGTGAAGATAGATTTCTATTCATTTCAACTCCACAAACATTAAATAAATACCTACTATTTGAGGACAGTGTGCTAAAAGATTTGGGAAAGGGAAATGGAAGGCTCAGCACAGGGACTGAATCTGAGAAGGATATATATACATACATATATGTATGTGTGTATAATCCATTTTTCTATTCTTTTTAACTCTAAATATTCTTGTCTTAAAGTCCTTTTATTGATTGAACATGTAGGTTAACATTAACTTTTATCAAAAAAAAAAGAAAAAAATATTAACTTTTATCTTAGACCAAACAGGGCATTTCCGTTAATATACTTAACTAATCAGACCAATGTCCACATAACTGTTATCAGTTTATTTTTTATCCTCTCTTTTTCCTTGTTTGGTCACTAGAACTATTACTAAAGATAGGAGGTAAGACAACATCAAACATCATGCTGTAATTCCCTTGGTTTAAAGAGGCAACTTCAAGACCACTAGTAGGTGGTCTCCAGAGAAGCAATTCCAAGAAGTTACTTAGAAACTTTGGAAGACACAACCAAAAGCAGCCCTTGATGCACATATCAAGATGGAAGAAATATGGAATGTAGAAGAAATCTGCTGAGCATGTAGTCCTGTTGTCTCTAAATTTAATTCTTTTGGGGAGGATTGATTTAATGCTCATGGAAGATGAGAAAATTCACTGAAGATCAAATCCCTTTATTCATAAAACAGGTGCAGTGTAGCATTACAATCATGCTCACCCAGTAATGTACCTCATTCTTGGAAAAGCATTGTGGAAGAAGAAATGAGGCATTTTGTCATGAATTCCCATTCAGTGCTTAAATTTACCATAAGAAATAAAGCATTTAAACCCACATGGCTCAAGTCCACCTCTTGGGGTTTATAAGGTTGCTATGATTATGTATTACAGAAATGTGTCAAAGGCATTACAATTCTTGTACTTGCTAAAGCCAATAAAATCCTAACCAGGTGATTGATCAAATGATTGGTGTTTGGTAGCCTATCAAATTTGACATGATTATGTTGTATTTGGGGTAATTCCATGAATTTCAGAGCACTAATTGGACCAAAGTAATCAAACATTTTATCAAACTAAAGAAATCTATCATATTTTAAATGAAGAATGACAGAAGCCCAAAAGACAGTTGTTCTATGACATAGCATAACTGTACATTGATTATCTCTCCCCCCAATTTATTAGGCTGATGCAGTCACTTGAGTATATTCCTCCGTGTAGAATATTTTGCATATATGATTATTAAAATACAATTCTGTCCAAGTAAACGTCAAACAACTTATAGAATTTTCTTCAAAACCATCAGTAACAGACATATGAGATTCTGTAAATAGTTTTTATCTTATCTACCTGGCTTTGAATTAAAAGATGTAATCTATTTTCTCATTTCTCGTCATGTTAGTTATTTTCCCCCAAAACCTATGAATTGTAAATAAAGCATATACCTATTGAATGGGGCATTCATGTAACATATAATCTTTAAACAATTTTTTTTGTTTTTATGGGCAAGCTGTTAATATAGAGACATATGTGCTGTTTTTTGTATCCACATGCTTTCCTACTACTCCTTAGATAAGCACCATAACTTAAGTTGTCTTCCATACAAAGTCCTGGCAAGCTTCAATAGATTCATTAGTGAGGTTTTCTTTACGACCAATGAAGCCCAAAGAGCTTCTAACAATGGAGCTAATCACTGCCTCTTCCCTGACCCAAGCTTATGTTTTCCCCCTTTTCACTCCCAACTCTTATTTCATTTCTGAGCAATTGGATTTCCGTAACTCTCCCAGAACAAATAAATATCTCCCTTTTCCCCCTGTTCACATCTTTTGTGTATATTCCTTCTATACGACTGCCCGTATTTAAACCAGTGTGGTAATGTCAGGGTTCTTCAGGTAATCTTTCATGGGACATAAATGGCGTAGCATTAAAATGCAGATAATGTTACCTCAATTAGAGAATGCTGTGCAAAACTTGAAAAAGACATAGCTAAATGTTTGGACTAAACAAGTGAGTCTATGTTGTGAAGAGTGGGGTTGGGCAAGTTGCATTTTCAATAGATTCCTTAATGAATAAATGTTAGACTGTATCAACAATCCTGAACAGGCTTGTGGTTTGTGTGTGCATGAAGTGTAATGGTATCAATTGACTCGTTCTTTGTGGTAGCTATAAAGTACTCTTGAATGTGTCAATGGAGAGAAGGCCTGCAGACAATGAAGCCATGACAGCTGAATGTCAGCAGCGACCTTGAACCTAAACTGGTTTCACCATTCCAGTGACTCCAGCTACAGTGAAGACATGCACTGGAGCTGGACCTTCGGCATTGCCTGTCATTTTCTGGGTTCAGATTGCAAGCACTTAAGTGACAATTTCACCACGTTGCTAGACCCTGCTAATATGCATCAGTGAACGTTCACTTATTAGTGATGGGGCTAACGATATGCTCAGCATTCTAATCAGACTTGCATTGGCATTTACAAAATAGAAAATACAAAGCAAAACAAAACACCTTTCCTCATCTGATGTTTCACATAAGCATATTCATCCAGAGAAGATACAAAAATGTATTTTTCTGAAGCAAAGGTTTCTTTGATTTTTATTGTGCATTACATATCATGCATTCTTTATTGCATCAAATAACACATGATTAGTTAATTAAAAGGTGGCATCAAAGAATAATTAATATTTGTAATGCAGTGTTTCTTTAATGAAAAACAAAAGAATTCTCCTAAAGGTCACATTTGCAGATTAAATGTGCCTTTAACATAAATAGAATGTTATTAAGCTAGGCTCAATATGCAGGAGAGAACTACAAAGGCTTTTGTGGCAAGGCACTATTAATGCATGCAAGAAACAGAAACCCTTTGCTAATGCTGGAGTTGAGCAAGGTTAGCAGCTCAACTACATACAGTGTGCCGAATATGTTTACTGTACCCTGCAGTGGAGAATTGAAGGAGAAGGGTGAAAAAGGGGGGTGAGGGAGAGATTGGGAAAGAGGGAGGACAAGAAGGGGAAAGGGAAAGAGGTAGAAAGAGAAAGAAGGAAAAGAAAAGACATTGATTGGTAGCAGACGTTCAGCCATGTGTGCACAGCAGAGGGCAGAAATACTGCATATTGACATGCAGGTATAGTAAGAAGTAAGGCTAATGTATTTTTTGTTTAATGTTATGTTATTAATATTATAGTGTTCTAAGAGAATCAGAACCCATGCTGTAAGAACTGCATCACCTGGTCATTAAGGGCAATATTAGAGAAAATAACTTTTTATTTTTAATAATGAAAAGTTGCAATAATAAATTAGTTCTTAGAACATAAACTTGGGTTGATGTGGAAAGTCTACACATGCTTGTTACACAGAACTTTAGAGAGATACATACAAATGTCAGCTTGAATAAAGTTATTGTATTTTTTAGTATGTTTCAAAGTTAATGAAAGTTGAAGAGATCCATGTTTACAAGAGGACATCATACATATATGTGTGTGTATGTATATGTGTATTTGTATATATACACATGTATGTATATACACACAGACATGTATATATATACTTATACATATGTATGCATATGAATATGTGTGTGTATAAATGCATACTATACCGCTTGACTGAAGTTAAAGTAACCTTCAGTGCTAGCTTATATTACAAAGAAAGAACACTGAGGCATACATTACAGCTTTAAATCCAAGTTTGGTAGATTTCATTAATGATGAAAAACCCTATATATGTTTAATGGGAAAAACTCAGAATTGGCAAATATTTTGACATGAGATTTGGGACAGGGAGAGGGGGATGAGGGACAACAGGGAAGTCGTAGAGTAGGAAAGTTTACCCTATTAAGAACCATGTTGCACAAGAAATATTCACTAGCCAAAATATTGAATGAGAGAATCATTTATCTGTTTATTTAGTTTGATGATTTACATTTGTCCCAGAACAACAATATTTGCTTTATATTTAAAGATTATGAAGGGATGCTACTATTACTTTAAATATATGTATGTATATATCTTTAGATCACTCAGTGCAACTGAAATATATGCAAGCACTCCATTCTTTTTCATTTCCAGTGTTTATAACAGGGACAATTTTGAAAAAAAAATCACCCTGCAGAGAGGAAGTATAAGCCTTATGAGGAATACAGTAGTTTTATCAGCTAAATAATCACTCTTCCCAAATAAAAAATAGACAGGAATCAAACTAATTACTTAGTGACATATTAAAAAAAAAACTCTTAAATGCATTAAGAGTCCAATGTAACTGTTTGCAACATACATCATTGTGCATAGGAAGAGAGCAACTATCATCAAAAACTACTTCATTAACTAATTCCAAGTCAATCTTATCAAGATCGATTGCTCACAGGTACCTTTGTAGAGCTGAACATTCAAAATTCTCCTTATTAAAATTCATACACTTCCACACACCATTGACACAACTTGTAGCTTATGATATCATCTGCTGACTACAAAAATCCCATCTCACATTTATGTTTAATTGACATTGGTTCTATTCCTTTGAACTGAAGCCAAAAGCAAAATTTTGTACCAAAAATAAGATACTAATAACAATCACTTTTATTTTGAATCATTTATGTGAATTATATTCACTAATGAAATATTTCTAAAAATTTTATATTCATTTTGGGACTGATGACATATCATAGCTAGCATATCAATAGACTAAGACTATACTTGGCATATCAATATGGTATATATTTTGTGAATTTCATAAAGTAACTTTCTTAAAATGCCAGCATTCATCATAAAGCAACACCTCTACAAATGAGGGCTGTTGGTATCATATTCCTTCCTCAATGCTTTATGTTAACCTACTCATTTCTGGCACAAAAAAGGATATTCAAAGCAATAAAATCCAAATCCTGAAAAATCTGGAGGGAGGAATAAACCCCCTTCCTGTTAGAAAGTAGGATGTTAATTCTCAAATGAGAATTAATTGCCAACACAAATCTAGGTTACTAAATATAAGTTTAAATACAAAAGAAGCCATAAATGAAATTCAGGTTAACAGGTCACCACAATGCCTACAGCTGCAGTATTCATTTTGGTTGGCCTACATAGAGTCAGCACATTTGATTTAACCCAAACGTATGTGGTCATGTCTGAAAATATATCTGCCTTCTTGAAATAGTAAAAGAGAATTTGGAGTGTGTGTGTGTGTGTGTGTGTGTGTGTGTGTGTGCATGTGTGTGTGTGTGTGTGTGTGTGTGTGTGTGTTTGATGTGGTTGCCAAGGAAAATGTTTTCATAAAAAGTATGAATGATGTGGGACCATCTTGGTAAATTCTGTGAATCAAAACGTGATCCTGAAAGAGTGTGTTCTAAACAGGTCATTTCTCAAGAACAGGAATCTGTTAATACTAATATGAATTCATTCCTACACTCAAAGTCATGCTCTATTGTGACATATACCTAGCAGGACCTGCATTTGTGTATATGGTCACAAAGACAAAAATCACGTACATATCTCTTACCATCTTAAAGATTCCTGCTGGTCATTTTGTTTGCTTTCTTGAAGTGAGTGCTAGGGGAAAGTAAGCAGGGAGAAAAAGAAAACTGGAATTTGTAGCTATTTATTACCAAGCCTGAAATGATTCAAGTATTTAAAATCTATTCACAGAAGCAAAATTAATACAGTTTTGGGGCGATTGCCATCCTTGGAAATTAAATTGCCATCACATCTGCAGAATGTGTGTTTTGCCTTTCTTTGTATTCCCAACACTGAACACAGTTTCTGGTACATAGTAAGTGCTTAATAAATGCTTGTTGACTCACTAACTCACTAACTGAACCATTTGGGGAAATATGTCTCAGTTCACCTTGCTTGAGTTAAATGTGAAGATTTGCCATAGAGAAGCAGAAGAGCACTAAATTAGACTAACCTGATTCCCATGGATGGTAGAGGGACTATGAAGGTCTATGGCATCTTCTTGGCATGATGCAGAAGTCCATAACGATCATTTTTCTAAAGAACTAAAGAACATTTTTCTTTTCAGTCAAACACTTCATCAATTCATTAGTTTGAGCCTGTATAAACATGCAGAAAAGAGAGGAAGCCAGCATCTTGAATAGCCATTGTCAACTTGGGTAGAGAAATTCTCCCCTCTGGTCAACTCCACCTAGAAGAAATCTACCTGTTTACTTGGGAAACAATGGTAGGAACCAAAAGGGAATGTTCTCGTCATTTAAACAACCCCTTCCCTTAAGATTCAAAGGCAGCAACAAAGCTACTAGACTATATTTCAGTGCCTTTCACATACTAATTCATCCAAAGTGATTCACTGTGAATAAGAATAAAGCAGTAAGGCCAAGGCTGGGGATGGAGGGATGTAGGTGTTGTTGGCTGTCTTTCATATCAGAAGAGGACCAATGACATTATATGTGGTGTATTGACTTGTGCATGAATTGGGTTTAAGTGAGGCAGAGTTGCCCAAAGTCATCAGGCTCACTCTTCTTGAGTTATCAAAGTCCAGTGGCAGGACAAAATTCAAAATGATTAGCAATGGCCCAGGATGCAGGAAATGATCTTGGTGTTTTCGATGCCTGACCAAGCTCTAAGTACTCTACTTTGCCTGCTTCAAGCTATTGGAACAAATTGTTCTCATGTGCCTTTGCTCCAGGGAAATTCTTCACATCTTTGGGGTAGACATCCTCCTAACTTACTGGTAGGTTTGAATCCTATTGGTTACCCTTAACCTGGTATAGCCAGTCTGCTGAGACAGCTTGCCAAGCTATGGCCACTGTACATAATACAGCTTCTTGGAGCCACAAGTAAAAGTTGGGTGACAGGTAGACAGCAAAAGTGGATGAGCAGCCCTAAAAAGGGCTCAGCAAGTCCTCACACCATAAGTGCTATAGTCCTCCTGAACACCTCATACACCCCAGAAATAGGAAATCCCTTGGTCTGGGCCTCAAGTTTAAAGGGGGTCTCCAATTTAGTAGTTAAAGAATGATCACCACTTAACTATGAGATAAAAGAATTTAAATGGATTTATTAAGCTTAATATTAACGTCCTCACCCCAATAATCATTGCATGTATATAGAAATGGGCTGGAACATAAGCATCTTAAAGGCAGATTTTCATTACTATTATTATTTGTACATAAATAATCAACACATTATTATTTTAAAAAGGATCTATGATTTCATTGGTGTACTGGGGAAACTCTTGGTGAGGAAACCATACCATAGCAATGCAGACTGGCACCTGTTCTGCAACTTACAGAGAGTCTGTGAGACCTGGAATATATTACGTGATTAAAAATTATTGAATGGAATGGAATGGACTAAAACATATCTTTCTACATTTAAAAAAACAAATCATGTCTCACTTTTGGTGCCCTATTTTGCTTTCATGTATTTTATTTATTTATGTTTATTAAATTATCTGTCTATTATGTATTTATTTTTAAATTATGGATATGAACTTCAAAGCTGGAGGTGACCGGTGCTTTCCCAAACCTCTGAGCATCCTAAGTAAGTCTACCTCACTTTATTTATTATGATCAAACACAGTTGGCTCCATGATCAATGAGGTGCTTTTCACTAAAAGAAGGCAAACTACATGAAGTTCTAAGTGCACAGATATAACAAGTTTGGTTGCTTCCATGCATTTTTTATTTCTTTCACTGAATGACTGTATTTTAGTTATTTTGGTGGAAGCAATATGAACAAGTTTAATAAACTATTTGTTCCTGTTATCAAATATAAATTTATTTTATAAGATAAATGACATTTACTATCACACCTGATATTTTCCATCCAATCAACTTATTTTTAAAGGAAATGTACATAAAATTCATGGTAGATAATTTGTGTAAAAGCTAAGGTGAAAATACACTTATTTTTGCTTTTGCAAATATAACTTTTGAATTTTTAATACAAATTATAATCATACATATAAAATGTTCTTACACATCTATGTAGTTTCTGTTCTTCAAAGTTAAGCAATGTCATTGTAAATAAAATTAAGACTGGTAAAAACTATGATACTAGATCTCTACTCCCTGAAGACAAGATGATGTTACTTACTAACTAGCAAGATACATTTAAAATCTTTCAAAGATGCAATGACTTTTATTTTAAAATATTATTTACATTCATTTACATGTCTTCTGTCCATATTTTATCAAATAGTTGCATGCAACTTCTATTGTATTGGAGGCATAACTTTGAGAGTAATTTTAATGTTAATTTTAGTACATGTGATTTCCCTGTAAACATGTTCTGCATTAGTGTATGACACTGTAGTTTCAAATTAATCCAAATAATTCACTTGCGTTTTGTAATTGCATATTTAGGGCATCGTAGAGACTAAATACTCTGTGATAAAATAGGGTAGCTGTGCTTTGCATCTTTTTTTACATAACTGATTACGTCAGCTGAAATCCATTTGATAGCTTTAAGAATGGATGATATAATGTAGCCACATTAGTGCTGATGTAATTAGTAAAAAAAAAATCTTAGAGTGTATTATGGTACATAAAGAAAAATGTAGTCTCATTTTACTTGCTAACAAAAATTGTGATATTAATGCCATTGTAGAGCAATACTGACATTTGGAGACATCATGTAAATCTACCTGTCATACTTTATTACAAACTGCTGAGGAGCCTGCTAATAAAATTAACAAATAAAGAAAATCTAGCAATTTAGAGTATGTAACAGCTATGTGATTGAATAGATGCCAGAGTGACCACAACAGTGAACTTCTAAATGCCAAATGTCATTTAAATAATTCATCCACAAGCATGCATTTGTTGTAATAGGGTTTCAACATTTCAGTTGAAAGCATTTGAGATAAGACCAGTTCACTCAATCAGGGCCCAACTTGATTTGCCATTTTAAAATGGAGGTTTCTACTGGGAAATATTTGGGGTAAAATGGGAAAATTTGGTATATTTTTGAATCCAGTAGAACTCCATATTAACTAGATTCATTATTCATGATTCTCTATGACATGGATTTAAGTAACCATGGGTGCAATCATGTCTCCTCCCTCACCCCCAAATCTATCAATTACATACAGTAAAGCATAGAGCTACATGAGCATAACCCATGTTGTCTGAGATATTAAGATGATTCTATCTCCTGACACCATCAGCATCACAAAAGGGTTCCACTGTACTATTTTTAAAGAATCACAATTTTTTCCTTCAAAGACATTAGAATAAAAATTATGTATCAAATAGTAATGATCTTAATATGTTTGTGTGAATTCAAGCATCATGTGCATGGGAACGTAGAAGACAATATCTCCAAGATATTTAAGATACAGAGCCCTGCCTTATGCAAATATGCATCTCATTATTTAGACAGTTCAAAACTTAATTTGTAAGAAGTATGTTTTACGCTTTGTCATCATCATATGATTATAAAGGTGAACCAATCCTGAATTTACTCAGGTCACAACAGAGTTATAAGTTTTGTAGACTTTGTCCACATTATACTTTAAAAAATATACTTCTCCATAAAGAAGTATATTTTTTAAATAAGACATGTATTAATTAGACCTCCTGGTATTTTGACTGATGAGAACTTGTGTACTGAAAAAAAATCCTAGTTGTTCATATTCCCCATTGTTCCAATGTAGAGGAGATAAAGGATGTAAAATAAAGTACCTTGCTTATGAATTTGTATTTAAAATATACAAGAAACTGTAAAATCAACTGTCTCAGACCCTGCAGAGGTATTGTATATTCTTCTGCATCAGTGTCTACTAGCAGTAGCCTGTCCTCATTAAACATGCATCTAAGGTTTTAAAGCTACAGATACATTATGAATCTTCCTGGTGTAGGTCCTATACACAAACTGTGGCATAGTAAATACATTATTCCATTAAAGAGCTCTTGTTTCCTTTAGAATAATATCATTTAAAATGAACCTTTTCCATATTAAGTGGTTGACAGATAGCTAAATGTAGCATAAACAAAAATAGGTTTTACATTACAGCTGTATACCTTTGTACAGTTAGCTGCTTGCAACAATAAAAAAAAATAGCTATAGCATTCTGCTGTCAAACTTTCTGGTTAGTTTATGGTGAACTTCAAAAATATAGTTCCCTTTTCTCAAATGCAATTAATTTGAAGATAAAAGTAATTTGGAGCCATGAAACATAAATATTTAGCCTCAAAGAATAGATGGTTTTTTTTAATCCGATAACAATAGATAAAGTTTCACATCACTATTTCTCCAAAGAGTACCATGTTATTACTTAACTATGCAAAGGAATGCTTTATGTGGAGAGGATTACAATATTATTAATATAAAAATGAAAAGTATTTATTTACAAATTTTGACAGTTGTCATGGACATAACTATTTCAAATGGCATTTTTGACAAAACAATTTACTGGTTTAGAGTTATACAGGAACAGAAAGATTTTTTGCCCGAGTATTTACAATAAAAAATGCATCATCAATGTAACTTTTTCTCCTTTAGAGGGAAAGAATGAATTCTATAAAACAACCCATCCATTGCAGTTTCTATAAGAACAAATGAATGCTAGTGTTAACAAGGCCTAATCTTCTCTTTTGTATTTGTTTCTTCATTAAGCTCTAACTATGCTTTGGCTCTTGTATACTGAAGATTTGACGTGAAGATGGTATGACAGGCTTGGCTTCTCCCAATGCAGCTGGTACTGCTGATGCCAAAAGCCAGAGCCTGTTGTAGTGGGATCATGAGAGATGTGTTCAGAGCAGAGTTTTTCTGTCAGTTTCCCATCCGCCTCCGAGTGCTGAGCTCCATCCCTGAATCCCCTTAATGAGAAGTGGAGGACAATACCAGTATTGTTGTTTCTATTCGCAATCTTGTGGAAAGAACAATCCGCTGTTTACCCAAGCATTTGTACTACCCAAACTCTGTCGATAATTACTTCTAGAGTCCCTGATTAACTCTGCTCTCTGCCTCAGCACAAAAAGCTATTGAGATATACACCAGACAACTTTTTATCTCTTAGAGTCTTTTAACAATTTACTGAATATTACCTAGGCCTCATATTTATCAGAGGATAAGAATGCACACACATAATTCGCACTCAGTACATCTATTGTGTGGGAATGCATCAGGAACCATATGCTTTTCTAGGATTGAAAACTCCTCCCTGCCCCCCACACTTCAAAAAAAAAAAAAACCAGTCTAAAATACTTTCCCTTTTCAGTTCCTAGCTCCATCTCTCATAGTCTTATAACCAAAATAACATTACAACTAGCAGTGATATCTCTAATTACCTTATTTCTTCTGATTTTATATAGTGTGGTAGAAGAGTCCTATTTATATAATTATCATATGGCTTTATGATGTGCTTTTGTTTTTCAAAACCTAACAAAATGGAACTGTTGCTATGCCTATTTTCATGATACTGGTAATAATTTTAATCTGTCAAATCACTCTTACCCCCCCTCCCCCACTACTCTTCCCACCCCACATGCAGTCTGCTGTTAGCGGTATGCAAAACACCATCATGAATATGCGTAATTATGGAGATTCATGGTAATTTTTCAGGGTTATCCGATGTGACGTTTATAGGACAGCAGCATACATCAATTTAAACGAGAGTGACAAATATCTTATCCTTTTTATTTCTATAGTATTTTTAATATTTCCTTGGCCTCTCTCTAGGGAAAAGTGTGAACTAGTAAGAATTTGAATAATAAAAATTTTAAACAATCAAATACTTTGCTAGAATTCTATTTTTGAAAAGACATTTTGAAAGAAATCCACTGCCTATTGAACTTTAAGAAGTATGCTTTACTTAATTTTTTTTAAGCTGTACTTTCATGAATATCTCCTGTGTTTCCAAGTCTACCAAGACATAGAGATTTTCTTATGATTTGGCTTCTGAAGATGAGTATGAACTACTTAATTACTCTTAAACTGTGACTGCTTGCTTGACAGAATGATTTGGCAAACATCATCCACCAACTTTATTAAGCATAGTTGCTTAAAACAATAATCTGATTGTGGCATATTTGAATTTTGTTCTAAGTCTGTTGCACCTCCTAGAGGCTTGCATATTATCTTTATTTCAGTGACTAATTAGGACTAGCTTGACAATTTCATATTTACAGTGATTAGCAAGTAGGAATCCTTTTCCTTGTTCTGTATGTTTGTCGTGAATACTCTACAATACTAATTACATTCAAGAAATAAAAAGCTCCACAATTTGATTGAGAGACATCTTGAGTTTAAAATTAGTATATGTGAATTGTATCCAGAATTTTAAATGGAGGAGTAATTAATACTTACTTCATATGCAGTCACTAAAGTGATGAAATAACTGTATGAGATCAAGTCATTATATCAGCCATATTTTTAAGTGTATTAACAATAAAGCCTTCAAAATTAGCTTGATTGCAAATGACCCTCCCCCACCCCACCTGACTAGGTTCAGAATTTCTTTTTCTCAATCATATACTTTCAGGATTTCATCTTGGGGTCAAACCTTCACAATTAAATGTTCTTCAGGACTATAGTGATAACCTACAGTCATGAATACTCCTTGTACAATTAGTAGGGCCTGCTGTGGAAGTATACTGCTAATAGAAATAGTAATGAATGATACTATGGCATTAGTATGCCAAAGTAGGTTTAGAGAAAGCCAGCTTGCATGATGCATATATAATTGTATGTTACATCTAAATATTGCTGTATGTTGCTTTAGAAATAATCATTTAGAAAAGTAGATTAGAATCACTCTTTTTATAAGTTCCAATTGATTACAAAACCATTTCAACAGTATATTAAGCTTAAAGAGTTGGGGTAGTAAATGATTCGGTCTTTTGCAGTTGTATTTTTTTTAATGTGGTACTTTTAAAGACACACAATGACTATGTCTACATACACATATAAAGTGAAGTGAAGAATTGAAGCAATCATCCAAATAATTCAAATGGAAAAAAACCACTTTTGCTTCAATTATCTATTTCATGCATAAGTGGGGGGTTGGCCTGAATTGTTCAAATAATTGCCTTGATTCTCTTTCCTTTGCATGTGTAGACACATTTTACATTCATATTTGTCAAACATTTTCAACTTACACACATTTAGCACAAAAACATGTTCCCATAACAAAGTTTCAAAAATATTTTCATATCCATAAATTCTGCTTATTAGTTTCCAATAAAAGGCTTGATTATACTGTGAGTGTGCAAATGTAATATAATTGTTTCACAAAAAATATTAGGTGGATCATCACATGAATTTGTTAAATGGCCCAGTAAATAATTTTGTTTTTACACAAGCTGGTGGTAGCTGGCTTTTTAAAAAAAATCCCACTAATGTTTTATCTAAGAGAAGCTTAATATTACATAATTTTCATTGACTACAAATCCATAGTCTTAAATTGATTTGAAGGCAGGCATATTCATACATACGTGCACTTAGAATAGATGCAATATAAAAAAAAATCCAAGAACCACATACTACAGATTATCCTTTTTAAAGATGGAAGAGTTATGAATATTTTAATGTTGATAGAGAAAAGCAAATATCAGAACACTTTATGTCCCACATTTTCAGAAGCCTACATTGATATACTAAAAATTGAAACATACAATAGATTTTACAGTAAGTTTTCCCAAAGGTATTGACCTAAACAATAATATTTTAATTGCTGACACTTATACTTTAAGTATTGCATTTACTGAAGATATAAAGTATATTTTCAGTGCATTTTGAAAATCCATCATAGTTATGAAAATATGAAGAAGTCTACATTTCAGGGTTTGGGAGTTTGGATCTGTAGGCCTCTTCAGTAACCAGGTTAAGTCTTTATACTGGCCCACAAAGGAAAGGGGTTTTAATGCAATGTAAAACATTTCTAACATAACATTGCCCTTTATATTGGTACCCTGTCAAAGTGGGTTTCGTTTCTTCATAAAAGTGAATACTTGGTTTCCTTAAAATATTTTGAAAGCATTGCATTATGAGTTTTTATTGCCACCAATGATTAATACTCGAATATTTAAAATGCTTGAAGAGCATTATGGATCATTTATTCAATGAAAATGAACTATTGTAAGCTATAAATTTATTACCTTTGGCTCCTGTATAGCAATCATTTACAATTTTCATATTTTCTTTAAAAGTACATAATTGATGCTTACTGTATAAACAAAATCGACTCTATCCCCATAAAAACACATGAAGCAGATATAAAATCGAACCTTTCTGTGTTTTTTTCTGCTTAAATATTGTTTTAATTTTTCTAAAAATCAGGTATTTGTCTGCTTTTTATTTATGCAAAATTCGGTCTCCCAAATTAAATGGACACATTTTTATAAATGCCATGTAGTGGGTCTGATAGATATTTTCTCTTTGGCATAGATAAGGAACAAAAACATAATAATTTGATGGCAAACATCTGTCTCATAATCATATAAGATAAATTCATAAGAAATACAGAAAAGATTTATTGACTGTTACTGCTAAGCTAGTCTTATTTATCTTAGAAGATTTTTCATCTATGAGTGGAAAACAAACTTTTCTTTAAGAGGTCTGTGAACCGAACAATAAATGTCAGGTCTAAATCCTGTATGAAAATCAGTTCAGTTTAATCCCAGATAGTCTTCAGCATGCAAATGAATACTAGAGGTTTCCCTTGGCCCGCTGTCATACAGGCAGCCAATTTACAGACACTGGCACACTGTATGTGTTATGGGTTCTCCTGCTGCCCATCCCCCTCTATCCTAAGACTTGGTCTCAGCTGCCTGCCTTTCACAGAAAACCACAAACCAAGGAAACATATCAGTAATAGCACCCTGTAAATTAACTTGACATTTGATGCAGAAAAAACCCTAAAAGCTTACAAAAGACATTGAAAACAAAAGCCACTCAGGACCCACACTACATATATTGTGGATTTAAGAGATCTGGAAGGTGGTTATTCTATTGTAACCAACACATACAGCCTTCATCTTCTTTGTTAAGACAATTCAGTCATTCTTTGTTAAAGGCATAGTATCAGTCAAACAAGAAACTGTAATTTGCACACACACACACACACACACATACACACACGTAAGAACACAATTCCTGAAAGTCCAAACAATCTTATAATAACACATGTCTAGAACCTTTTATCATTAAAAGAATTAAGCAATGCATTCCTAACACTGAGAGAAGCTAAAAATACTGCTTTATGTTTCCTTAGTCAATAAGACATGTTGACGTTGCTAAGATGTAAATAATGTAAGACTGGTGTTTGGTGAGTGCTATGAACCTTGCTGAACATGGGGTATTCACAAATATTGTTGTGTTTTGAAAATATTGCCATTCTAGGTATTTCTTTTTCTTTCTTTCTTTCTTTCTTTCTTTCTTTCTTTCTTTCTTTCTTCCTTTCTTTGCCTCCTTGGAAACACAGATTCCTTTTATGTAAAAAAAAATTTTGGTTCAAAGAGGAACTATTGATAAAATATTAAATTTTTTTATATTAGCCTCAATGTATAAATGGGGTGAGGCATGGAGTATTTAAGCTATTAGACATGTAGGAATGTTAACATTATTATGCGTTATTGTGTCTGCCTTGTGTCCCCCCTCCTCTCTCCCTCTCTCTCTCTCTCTCTCTCTCTCTCTCTCTCTCTCTCTCCCCCCTCTCTCCCCCCCTCCCCCTCTCTCTCCCTTTCTCTCTTCCTCAGTTCTCTCACCCATTTCTCTCTCTCAGTTCTCTCACACATTTCTGGCTGTCTGTCTGTCTGTCTGTCTGTCTCTCTCTGTCTCTCTCTCTGTCTCTCTGTCTCTTTCTCCTTTCCCCTCTCTCCCTCTGTAGAGCTGGCAATACTGCATCTTACAAATGTCTGGCCTTCTAGTTTACAAGCACAGAACTGGACTGGTAAAATGCATAATCTGAGCATCTGTGCTTCTTGATATTCATGGATTTATTTACAAGTCCCTGTGTTCTACTTTTTGCCTGTTTCTATGGTTTATATTACTGTCATGCCTATATTCTTGTGGGAATTTCAAATAAGAATCAAGATATAACTGGCAAATATTCTGCAATGTAGTCCGCATTTCCATAATTTAGCAGTTTTTTTTTCTTAAAAGAGACCATTTAAAGAGGTTTATGGACTTAAGGATATAGGAAGAGTATTTTGATTGGCTTTTTCAGTACTCCAACTACCTATGGTTCAGTTCGTGTAAAATGGATGTAATAAAGTGAATTTATGTACATGTATGTGCTTGTGTATATGTAAATGCATTTAGAATGAAAAAGTTCATAAATCTTGGTCAAATTTACTGATTAAGTTCAGCACTTTCATACTGGCAATATTAAGGTTTTTCACAAAAGAGTTCAAAGGTAAAAAGGCTAGCATGTTATTTTTTTTTTCCCCTTTACATGCCAGGCTAACAAAGCTTAAATATTGACAAGAGATAATATTTCTGTTTATTTCTTTTTGCACTAGTTTTTTAACAAGCTACCCTTGAGTCCACATCACCAGTAATAAATATATCTTTTCTTCATTTTCAAATTGTAAAGGCATAAATTCTATTAAATTATTCAATTAGCACAAAAAATCAGAATTTTAGCTTACTTTGCAATTGGTTTGGAGTACATTTTCTCCCCAAAGCTCCACCTTCATAATACCAATATGCTTCTTTTCAAGTAAAAGCATTCACTAGCTTTACAGGATCTTGAAACCATAGAGCCTTAGTACATGCTTTGCTATTTATACCTCTAGTTCTAATTACCAGGGAGCTAAATTGGAATGACAGTGAAATGACTTGATAAATGTCATTCAGGGTACCCACCTTTTGGAACACTGCATATAAGAAAATGTAATAGGGGGAACACTGCAATGCTGATCTTTTGACCAGCAATCTTGAAAATAAACATTATATTTAGTACTAACAGTGTATGTGTGAGGAAATTATTAAACACGAACATATTCTCATAAAGGCATGCTATATTCATAAATGTGGGATATGTAAAATACTCAGATGGTCACATGGATTGTTGCAACACATGCTAAGCAGCAGATTATTAAAAGAGATCCATTCCTTTATTGGAGGGGGGTGGTAAGAGAGGGGGACATAATTTACAGACAGGAGCTAAACAATTCTGTTTAACACAACTCTGTCTAGTTGATTGTAAGGCATGTGCAGTATTTTTCCAAAGCTCCGTCATCAATAGTAAAGCAATTTACAGCTGAGGATTTTTTTTAGAAGACGTTCATTTTATTAAGAGTCAATAAGAAAGGTTGTGCAAAAAGATATACATGTATTTGCAATTCATATTGTTGCTGTGCTCCTATTGTATTCTGAGCTTCCATCATGGCTGGGCAATGGGAAGCTGGCATTCAGTGCAGGAGAGTTAAAAAAAAAAAAAAAAGCTCGGCATTTCCTGATTAGTCTCTAATTATTACCATGGCTCTTTACTTAAAAATACAGACAAACAGCGGTATATGAATATATGTACAGATAATATCCATGCTAGTAAATAACATTAATAATCCTTTGGTTCCAAGGGGGAGATGATTTCATTCTCAACTTCCAAGCACCTCAGTCTACCCATTCAAAGAGATGACAGAAAAATGAGTCTGAATGTGTAGGCATTAAACATTTAAATTCTCTACTCCCTGGTCATTATACCAACTGACATATTTTACACCTTCCCCTCCCCCACCATGCTTTTGCTGATTTGACTTCATTTACATTGGCTCATTATGCACCCAGTCTTTGTTCTACAGAATGGAATACAGTATAGTGACAAAGCAAAACTTACATGTGGTCTAGAATATTTTTCTGATTTAAAAATTAGGTTCCACTACTTTAAATTTACATTTAACTTCTCAACATTGTTTAAATGGAAGGCTAGCCTTTTCTTATACAATAACTATAATCTATATGCAATTATTTTAAAAGGGGAATATGGCTTTGGCTAAAATTACCTCAAAATGTCATTAGGAAATGACATTTAAGACCTTTTATAACAAATATTCTCCTGCCACCTAGGCATATTAGAAATCATATCATATTAGAAATATCTGGCATCTCTATACATGCCTTTACCTAAATATCTATGTAGGCCTAAGAGATAAGCTTTTATCCATTTTCTATGAAATCCATTGTTTAGAGCTCCACCTGATGGGTTTTTGTATATGTTTGTGGGTGTATGATTTCTTAATTTCAAACAATAAATAAAATTTCAATTTCTAAGAAAATTTGCAGAACCTTTCTTTACATGTTCTTCAATTATAAAGGTTTTCTGATTTACAAACCAAATTTTCATTAAATTAAAAGGAAGTCCTGGCTGACCAACCACATGGAAAAAATATGAAACTTACATTCAGCTTTAAATGTCTATCCCCATGACAATGCACACTATCTTTTCATTTGTTACAACCAATGGAGACATGGGATTAATCTAATACAGCCTAATTAACCACTCATTCACACATGAGAGTTTTTCATGGTACCGGTGGCACAAATGCTACTTTGTACCACCGGCTACATTTGCATTTGTTTGAAGTTGAATAACAGATATTGTAAAATGCAAATAAAAATTTTTAATCGTAGGATAGAGGAAAGACCACATTTTTGAAGGTAGAAGTCTTTTTCCTATATGGATGATTATTCTATGCGTAATTTATACTTCACTTCCAATATTAGGACCTAATATGTTATCTAATTTTTGTTCATATCAATGCTATAGTCATCTTTCTTATTTGCTATGTAGCAACAATACTGTAGATAAAGCAATGTCCTTGGAAAAACGAGATGTGGGCCCTTTTCATGACTCCATTACTAACTCATAGTGTGGCCTTTGGCAATCCACTTAACCTGACTGTGCCTTGGTTTCCTCATCTATAAAAAGAGGGTCTTTGCCCCTCATCTACCTCATGGGGATTCTGTAAGGATTAATTAGAATAAAATATTGGTCCTAAGAGAAACAGAGTAGCTTATTGATGCAAGCTTTTGCTGTTTTCCATTAATTATTTTTATTGTCATGCACTTTGTAATACTTAATCAGGAAAATGCACTTGCTGTATATTGGTTCTACATATTCAATTTTAATTTCTATTATTAAAGATTGAATTTGGGGCTCTATAGTATTCAGAAGTAAAACATGGGATGAGTTGGGCTTCTTATAATTAAGGAAAATCATACATGATTTGGCAAAATACTACATTTTCAACTACCGCCTTTGGAAAATTTCAAGTCATTCTATGAGAGTATTTTGTATAAGATAATACCATCTGAAGGAATTGCAGGCATTTCCCAAAAAAAAAAAAAAATTTCACATGGACTTCCAATCTGTAAGAGAACTAGTTCAATAAAGTGTCCTTTTCCTGGTGATATCTATGGTAAATAGAAATTTTACGTACAAATCCAATTGAGAAAGTCTGAATGTTTCATTTTTGTCCAAGAAATGCTAGATGAATGGTAACTGAGTGATAATGAATCTGAGAAAAAGTGCCATAAAAATATTAGTGGTCACTCAGGTTCATTTGAGGACTGACCCAGCAGATTATTCAACTCAACACTATCACCAAAGTACATATTTCATAGATTTAGAACTTTCTTTCTGTAGATTTAACATAAGTTAAAGACTGATACTAACCCTGGAAGCACTTAAATTTATAGATGTTAGAATTTTAGTCAGTATAAGAATCAGACCCAAGTAATCATCTGATTGACAGTTACTCTGGGGCATTTTCTAGTCCCTTTCTTGTCAGAATTAAGCCTTATGTATACACAACAAAACTTATTCTTCTCAAATATTGGTTTTTTTTTGAGATCATCTCCATAGAATACTGAAATTAGATGTGATCAAAAGATTAAATGGATCCAACCAGCCATGGTTCATTAAGACATAGTTTCAAGGTGAATTTATCCCTGTACTGGGACAGTTATCTAGATACAGTTTTGTGAACGAGACCTATTGAGTCTTTGCCATACCTCATTCTTCCATTATCATGTATTGAGAGCCCAGCCCCAAAGGTTGACTATACAGAAGGACTGAATCAAATTGGAACTACAAGCTCTGGTTCAGTGTGGTCGTTTTGTATAGGCACTGCCCAAAGAGGATCTGAAAATTAATCTAAACTTGATATCAGCATCAACTACATTCAAGGAATTGAACAAGGACTGGAAGAGTTGATTTCACTTTGAATCCTAATGTGGAGTAAGGGAAGCTAGGTGGCACAGTGAATAGAGTGCTGGGAGTCAGAAGACCTAAGTTCAGATCCAACCTCAGACACTAGCTGTGTGACCCTGGGCAAATCATTTCACCATGTTTGCCACAGTTTCCTCATCTGTAAAATGAACTGGAGAAGGAAATGGCAAACCACTTTAGTATCTTTGCCAAGAAAACCCCAAATGGGGTCTCAAACAGTCAGACAGAACTGAAAAACAAACAAAACAACAATCATAGTACGGGAAGCAACAGTAATTCAATGCAAAAGAAGATATACGTTCATCTGAATCAATGAATTGTTTAGGCATAATTGAAAGTAAATGTGTTTGGAAGTCGAATACCTTATTCAGGCTAGAGTGGTCTGCAGATGCATTGGATTCCTCTTGATATGTTCTATGAGCATATTTTTCATTTGTTTAAAGCATCGATGTCAGTTCCATCACAAAAACTGTAAATTTCTTGAGGCAACAACTATGTCTTTTTCTTCTGTATTTTCCATGGTATCTGGAACATGAACTGTTAGTGCTCTACTAAAATTTGTGTTTTATTGCAAGTACTTCACATTTCTTTATATGTATATGTTCTGTATTCCCCTGGTGAGATGTAAACTCTTTGAGGACAAGAACTATTGAATCTTTGTCTTTATATTACCAATGCTGAGCACAGTGTCTTACACAAACATGGCACTTAATAAAAGGGTAGTGAATTGTTGGGTTGAACAAATGTTGACTGTTAAATCTAGCTCAGCTTCCAAAATTGTTGATTTACCAGAAATATTTAATTCACCAAAGACTATATCCAATGCACACCTATAATTTATTTCCAGATCTGATAACAGAGTCAAAGCTGGAGGAGACCAAAGATGCCATTTAATACAATTCTTTAATCTCACAGATGAAGAAAACAAGGTCTAGAGAGGTCAAGTAGCTTTTCCTATGTCACACACCTAGTTAATGGCAGAATTGAGACTCAATAATAAGCAACTTGTGTTCCTTGTATACAATGGATTATTAAAAGTCTTATGGAATATCAGATTTTCTAGACATTTAAGCCTGAAATCATTAGATTCTTTCTGAATCACTGAAAAAAAGGGGCTGAAGAATCTGGAATTAAGCTACTTCCCAGACAAACAAAAGATGTTTGACTAAAAGATAAAAGACTAAGGAAATGGATATGCTTTGAAATGGATAAATAATAGCAACAATAGTAATAGCTAGAATTTATATAGTGCTTTAAGGTTTACATTTACAAATATTATCTCATTTTATTTCCACAACAATTCTGAGAAGTGGAAGTATTATTAGTCCCATTTTAGAGATTAGGAAACTGAAACAGACAGGGGTTAAGTGACTTGCCCAGGGTCACACAGCCTGTAAGCATGTAACTAAGGCCAGATTTGAACTTGAGTCTTCCTAGCTCCAGATCCAGCATTCTATATACTGTTCCATCTAACAGTATCTGTTATTTTTTTAAGAACTAATTTTTTTGTAAAGTAATCTCTCCCTTTCACTCTGCAAACAATTCAAGATTGACTCAGAATATAGATAAAGATGACTAATTCATTATACCAAAGTTGAAAATTTTGGTTTGGGGGACAGTTCAGTACCTTTAAAAGCTAAATTAATGATGATCTTTAATGATTATTCATAAACTCTAATGATCACATTTGCAATTTATTAAGATTTTATCTAGGTGTTACTAAAAATACATGGATCATTCTCAGAAGATTAAAAATTTTGCATAAGCCTAAGGGCAATGGAGAAACCTATAGTCACTCTAAGTAGATATTACCAATAACCTTCATGCTAGAATTGGCATAAAATATGTGTGTGTGTTTGAGTGTGTGTGTGTGTATGTGTGTATGTGTGTGTATTGCCAGATATGAATAGCCATAAAGGGAGGTGGATCACAAGTCATGTAATAAACCTGAGGATTGCTCAAGTACTTAACTACTAGTGAAATATTTTTAAAACTAAAAGAAAGTCTCCAATGTGGTGGGTAGGTCCTCTTTGGAGGATTTTCATTCATTCAATAAACATTTATTAAGCACCTACTATGTCCCAGGCACTGTGCTAAGCTTACAATCTAATGGAGGAGGCAGCATGTAAATAAATGTGGACAAAGCAAGCTATCTATAAGATAAATAAGAAATAAATAAGGGAAAGAATGGGAATTAAGAAGTCTTCTAGAAGGCTTCGTGTAGAAGGTGCGATTTTAGCTGGGACTTATAAGAAGCCTGGGATGTCAGCAGTTTGAGAAGAGGAAGGAGCATGTTCCTGGCATGAGAGACAGCCAGAAAAAAATGCCTGGAGTTGAGAGATGAAGTGTGTTGTTCATGGAACAGCCAGGAGGCCAGTGTCACTAGATCAAAGAGTGCATGGTGAGGGATAAGGTGTACAAAGACTGGAATGGTAGGAGGGGGCTAAATTTTGAAAGCAAAAAAGAGCATTTTGTATTTGCTCCTGGAGGCAATAGAAATATTGGAGTTTATTGAGTAGGAAGGTGACTTGATCAGATGGGATTTGTGGAAAGATACAGATAAGAACCCCACAGAATGAGAAGGCATGTATGTATTGCAGCGTGAACTGGTATTGGAAGAACTCACATTGATGAGGCCATAAATTTACAAAAGTATCTAAGTAATATACCCATATATTCTTAAATTCAAATTACAGGGAGTAAATTTTCAGGTAAAGAAGATAGTGTCGTATTATGTGTAAAAAGAATTTGTTTCAACTTTGCACTTGCTTTGGACAATGTTTTAAAAATTAAGCAGCATTAGTTAGCAAAGATATTAGTAGGCCAAAATATTTTAATTAAGAAGTCTTTTTGTATTTGGACAAAAAATTACATTTTAATTTGACAAGTTTAATTTTAATTGGACTTGTAGGAAATTCTATAAGATTCTTTTAATTGGCTAAATATTTCACCTGTCAGTATAGATTTTCTTCCACTAATATCTGACTCATCATGGCATGGAAGTGACCCTGGATTCTCAAAGGTCAGGTTGGTAGAACATAGATACTGACAAGGTCTACTTACACCAGGCTAGAATATAGGCCCATTAAAGGACTGTATTTGTCTTCTCACAATCAGCCTTGCTAAGTCTGTGGGGGTTCATCACCATGTTGACTTTAAGGTAATGGAATTTTCAGCCACAGATATTCTTTTAAAAAAAATCTCAAAGGATTGTGATTAGTATTAGTAAAGTGTCCACATTGGTTTGTACATATTCTTGAAATCCTGAATTGGGTATATCCTAATAGAATCCCTGCTTTAAAATCTTATCTAAGGAAAATTTTAAATGTACCAATAATAGCATTTTAAGTTCCTAAGGTATTAAAATAATTGGAAAGAATTCTATTAAAAGGTACAATGTTAATCTATAGTTATTTTTGAATTATTTTATCCAGTTCAATTTAGCAAATATTTATTAAGTACCTACTTTGTGCAAAGTTCTATACTAGTTGCTGGAGTGGATACAAAGTTTAAATATGCCCTATTCTCTGCCCTCGTGGAGCTTACAGTCTAGCAAAGGGAAAGGACACACACACAAATAACTATAGTACACAATAATATATGCATTAGACAAGTGCAAAATGAAGTTCTATGTGAGATACAATAGAGAAATGGAATCAAAGAAGGAGGTGATGGCATTTGAGTTGCTCTTTGAAGAATGGGTGGGAATTCAGCAGTTTGAAGATATGGTGGAAGGGCATGACAGGGAGAGCAAACAGAAAAAGCAAAGCAAAAAGGCTTGTTTAAAAATACATATATATAAATTTGTGTTGGTAGTCATGAGCCATTTTTAATGAAAAGATAATAAGAATTTCTGTATAAATTTCTGAGAAAATCACCTTTTCTGAAGCTCAATGTTTGTTTTGTATTCCACTCTTTTTCATGTTTCTTAATTTTAATTTTCTTCTTTTTACAAATAATCCCATTTGTAAATCTGGACAAAAAGACAAAAATGTGAAATAGTTCAAATAAGGTTTTATTGTAGATAACCTGAAAAAAAGTGCATGACTTATTTAAAAGAACATGACAAAACATAGTAATTCTTATTTTAAAGTTCTAGTGGATAGATTTGTGAGGATAGCTGACGATATATTTCACGGTAAAATATTTAGTAAATATCCCAATCTTATTTTGTTAAAAAAGTATGTCAAGATATTATAGAAATAATCAGCATGACATCCTCTATTAAAATCTAGAACAATAATCAAAAATGAAGAATTAAACTTATGGTACATTCAGATAATGTTTAGTAAAAACTTCAGATAAGAAAAGATCACATAATGGTAAACTCATTTCAGAAAATTTTTCCCAAGAATTTATAACTTTTTAATATAATTAGTTTCTTTTTGAAGTAGACATACAAACATAAGTCTATATATGTTGACCTTCTTGAATCCAAAAAAAAAAAATTGGAAAGCTACCTAGGCATCACAAATACACAAAATTTCTAATTAAGATGAAAGTGGTTCCTAAGGGCATGGTTTTTGAGAATTTGTGAAAGCTCCATTCGGCATTATAAGGTGATAAAACTTAGGTAATAGATGGAAACAGTGTTAATGATCAGTTATTACTCTTCTCCTTTACCCTTTATAAATTGTGGGCTGCCCTTCTGATCACTAAGGATCAGATGATATTTGCTATAGTATAACTCTTCCTGTTAGGAATGTACAAGTAAAAAAACTTAGGGGTTCAAATATTAAATATCTCCAAATCTTCTACAAATCTCCAAATCACAGCACCTTCATCTTTTACATAGTATGATTTAAAACCATACTTCCATTGCTCCTGAACTCCCTATACCTTTCCTTTCAATTGGTTCTATAACCAAACCTTTTTAATCAATTCTATCCAGTACTCACATTCTTTGCCTTTTTCTGACTTAGGATCCTTAATTCTCCAGTACATTAATTCACCACTTACCTTCTTTAATTTCCATTTTGTCCCATTTTGGAAGATGAACTGCAGAGCTGAGTGACCTCTACAAATTCAACTTCATTTGTGGGTACATCAAAACCACAATGTAATTTATATAAAGCTACCATGAATAGACAAAGTTTGGGCTTAAATTTAGAGTACACACTTTAAACATTGCCTGAAAGAGGGCATCAAAAAGGTCCATTATAGGCATCTTTGAGTTAGGGTCAGTTGGGTTAATATTTAAAATGGATTACTGATATTGATCAAAGATCTCTGTGCTTTGAGATTTATTCTAGTCAAGACAAGCAGGAAGCAGGAATACAAATTCATTGTTTTGAGAAGGAAAAAGACTCTTTACTATCATTGCCCTGAATAGCCAACATCACTTCAAAACAGTTTATTTTCATTCCTAACATAACAAATGAGCCAAAACATTGCATTGTCTATCCCAAATGTTATCACTTTTGTGATCAGATTTTTCCCATTTTTTAAGTAGGTTCTGGAACATTTTCAACTTCCAAGGAGTTCTCTTTTTACTTTTAGATCAATTATCATTTATAGTAGAATTCACAATGAAAAGAGACTCTTGTTGGAGCTGCACTTTGTTGAAATAAATTATTGTTATTCTTACTCTTATTCTTATTGTATTTGAATGACCAAATCTTGGTGTGTGTCTGGAGATTTGTAAGGATGCATTAAACAAGTCTGTCTCTTGTGGCTTATTCACTGGTTTAAATTTTATTCCTCCCAAATTTAGCTGTATACAAATTCCCTCAATAAAATCATGTAATCTATTACCTGCCCCATTTTTTTCTTGTAGGGGATAGAAATTTAAACATATTCTAATGCACTGTACATGTATCAGATTGATGTAAATAGGCCAAGGAAGAAATGACCACAATATACAGAAACTATGACCAGAATGTAAGAGACCTAAGACTCACCAGCTGCATGCATAGGTCCATTTTTCTCTTATCCCCATTGCCCTTCATCTCCTTCATCCTATTCCTTCAATCTATCCCACTTCCATAGATCCTTTCCTGGGTCCCTGGACCATTTCCTCAAGTATAATCCACACACCTACACACTACTCACCTAGCTTCTACCATCTTGAAATTTGACCTTGAAGAGATCTAAGAAATGTAGATAACATCACTGACTACTCTAAAGAGAGGAGGCAAAGTAGGAGGATGCTGAGGGGCATAGTACACATGACAACTACAATACATGTCATGGATCAATAGTTTGTGCAACAGATTAATACCCTGTGAAATGTAATCTGTGCTCTGCCACTCGGAGATTTTTGGAAAGTTCTTAACCTCAGTTAGCTTGCTCAGTTTCCTCATTTGCACAAGGGCATACTGAAAGTAGCCTAGTTGATCTCCTAAAATATTAGACACTAGAAACTGAATGATTAATTTCTCTTCTGGTTGCTGTCAATCTAAACTGCTTGGTGGGAAACATGCACTTGGCAAGGACATTCTGAGGAATAAACAGTGGTTATACAGCACCTTGGAAATATAAATAACAATCATAAAAAAATGTTGCCATGCACATGATCTCTGCCAAGGAACACTGTAATTTACACTTTTACCCTGGGCATAATTGTTATTTTATCCTTTTCTCTGTTCACACCCATCTGTTCCTCCCTTGGGCCTGTGAGCCACGACAGTTTTCACAAAAATAATCTTTAAAACATATATTTACCCTCTCATTGACCCCTTAAACTAGCTCTTTATTACTCCAGGGCATTTTAAATTGTTCTAAATTTGTTTTGGAGGTTATGGGTGTATTCTCCCCTCAGTAGGCATTCATAACCCCCATTAACTTCTCTGGGCTTCAGACATACATATCAGAGTGGGACCCGATACCAACATGTTTAAATCATGATTAAAACCTATTTTCAAAAAATGAAGAATAAAGCTATAACCTGAAAAAGTGCAAGTGAAAATACAAACTATCTTGGATGTAAATAAAGACCCTACTATTTTTTCAAGTGTCCAAAATGGCATTTCCACTGAAATGTGATCTCTGGCACCATTTCCAGTTCATTTTTATACTAATTATTGACTATAAGTTAATAAACATTATGAAATTAAATGTGTGTAACATAACTCTCAAAAATGGTCCTTAACTGTGTGCCCCCAAAAAAAAGTGTTGCTATAGGAAAATATTGCTTATTATCACTTCATTAGCCCACCTGTGGGCAGAATTTGATATTACTTATTTATTGTCAGATTTTTAAATGTCTATGTCATATACACTTGTGAAATTTGCATAAATAAGCCTGCATGCAGATATGCCTATGGAAATGAGGTGATGGTGTATGCAACAGTCCAATTTTTCCTTATAAACAGTGATCTGCGTAGTGAATGAACGTTACCAGGAGGCAAATACAAATTTTACGTACATATATTTGGTGATCCTTTGAAATTTTTGCTTTGAAATACAGATATATCATACATGCAAATAAATATACTAATTCATTCATGCATTTTAATGATATGAAGTCAACTCTAAACCCCATAGCAGTAGAAAGTATAATATTACAATTCATTTCTTTATACAAATAAATTTTGCGCATTTCTCAGCAAGAAACTAAGGATATAGGTGATTTTAAAATATTTTGCAAACTGAATAGATCTTTCTCTAAACAGAAGAGTCACTCTGATTAACTTGAGTGTAATAATTTGTCTAGGTCATTAGAATACCAATTGGTAATTTATTTAACAGAAATTAACTAGACTAAATCCGTTGGCCTCAAATAATCTATGACTGCCTAACAAACTTTGTAGCGTAGATAACTCTCTAGGAGAATTTATTCTGTATGATAGTCAGAATTTCTCTGCAACAAGAATCTAAAGTGTAAAGTAAGTAGAAAACTATCACATTATAATCTTTTTACTAAAGAATAATACTTCATTTGAAAAGGTAACAAACACTTCCATTGCGAAGCTGATTAGATTGGAACTAGAACTGGATTTTGAAAATCTAGAATAAGAAGATCTGTAATTTACCCTCTCAGGATCTTTCCATTTAATTAACTGATGGAACTACTACTAGTCTCTGCCCGCAATGGTGGAGGGACTAGAGATATCCCCCAACACAGTTCAGAGGGCTTAAATGGAGCACTTATTATATGTAAATGCAGTTCTCTGTGGAGCTTGACAAGGGGATAAAGGGAGTCCTCGTAACAACATCAACATTAGCTATAGCCCAGAGGCTACACGACTTCTTGGTCAGTTTACTGGGATTCCAAGCCTGCTTTGGACTGGCTGGAGAAGTCTATATGCTTAGAGTGCATGATTAAGACCTTAAAGGCTGCTAGTAAATTAACTTGAGTCATGGAAGATTTGAATAACACCTACAGGAGAACACTCTTTTTCAAGAAGCTCCCTTTAGTATTTTTTAAACACTTTTATTAAAAAATTCCAATATTGCAATTTAAGAGAGTTTTGCTGTGTCTGACAGGAAAGCAAATCTTCATTTGGGAGATGTCTTGCTTTCCCTATCATTGTTCCTCATCCAGTAAAAGAAATGTATGTGTTTCATGAGATGGAATGGCTTTTGGCTATGGCATGGCATGACACATGCCTGAAATAGCCCTGCCCCCATATGAAATAAAAAAGGAACCATCCCACAAGCAAGCCCACAAATGATTAAAAGACCAAAAGATCTCAAAATAAAGATCCAGAGGTAGGGAGGGAAAATGCCACCTTGTCCCCTCACTGATTAAAATACCAGGAAACCTGAAACAGAAATTGAAGAGTAAAGAGTAGAGCTAGCACCCCAGAAGGAAGGATGAAAGAACAGAGATGGGACAATCAGATTTGCTCTGTCTTTATCCATGGACATGCATTAGAGGTTGATACAAACCCAATAGACATACCCCTGAGAAACTGATTTGGCATGTGTTCGGGGACCAAAGGCATATGTCACCCTTACCAGGACTGGCCAACTGTTAAACATGTAACCTTGGAGGCATCACTGAATAAAAAGGAATCCAAGGGACATGTAAAAGTGTAAGTGTGTGTCTTGTTAAATGGAGCTAAGCATCTCACTGCAATTAAGATCTCAAAGGTGGGATGGACATCACCCTAATCATGATGGTGCTTACCCATTACCCACATACTGTCAACGAAATTCTTGCTACCCTCAAATATAGACCTATATTGAGCACCTTTTCCTGGCAAGAATCAGAGGATCATAAATTGAGTGCAGAATGATCTTGGAGTCACCTAGTCCAATACCCTCATTTTATAGATGAGGGAACAGAGGCTATGGGAAGTTTAGTGATTAACCCAGGGTCACAAAAGTGATGAGTGGCCAAGCCAGGATTTCAACCAGTTCTCACTCCTAATCAAGTGCTTTTTCCATTATGCCGCACTGCACTAGAATATTACTCTATTTTAACAATCACCATAACCCAGAATAAAGAGTAAGTTTAAAGAGTAAAGCTGGATCCATGTAGATCAGGATAGGTAAAATTGAGAAAAATGAATCTGTACTCTACAGATCATTCTCTCATGTGACAAATATTAAGCAGATGGGAGATTCAAAGAGAAATATGATGAGCCTCAGTAAGAGTGATCAGAGAAAGGCTTCATGGAAGAGGTAGCATTTAAGTTGGGTTTTGAAGGTTGAATAAGATTTTAAGAAGCAGAAACCATAGATCTGGAGCTGGAAAGGACTTCAGAGGTCATGTAGTCGAACCTTTTCATTTTACACATGAGGCTCAGGAAAATAAAATAACTTGACAGGTCACATAGATGATAAGTATCAGGACTGGGTTTTGAACCCAGATCACCTGAATCTAGAGCCAGATGGTGGAAATATCATACCATACTACATCCTGCAATAGGATAGCTAATATAGGAAAAGTTTTCTAGGTAAGGGGTAGAGTGTAAAAAAAGTAGGGGCAACAAAGCATGAAATAGATTCAGAAAACAAGTATGTAAGAGTTACATCCACAGGAATTCATTTTGCATCATGCTTATGTAAGAGAAAGCATCACCTGGAGGTCTCTATGCCCTTTCCTACAGAATAGGGGCATCACCAGGAAAATATCCTTATTGGTTAAGATCCTTTCAGAGGTGAGAAACCTTAAAAATAGAGCGACAGATGGGATTAGCAATTCATTAATATTATTCTCCCTACTATTCATTAATAGTAGGGAGAAGATGAACATGTACAGTGGGGGGTGTTGACATGAACATGGTGTCCTGAACCTTGGCATCTTTTCTGGACATGATGATGGCTCCAGAGCTGAGGCAAGAGCTTTCAGCCACTCCCTCATTTTTCTCAATTTTACCTATCCTGATCTACATGGATCCTGCTTTACTCTTTAAACTTAGTCTTTAATTTGGCTTATAGTGCTTGTTAAAATAGGCCAATATTGGGGCAGCTACATGGCACAGTGGATAGAGCACTGGCCCTGGAGTCAGGAGGACCTGAATTTAAATCTGGCCTCAGACACTTGACCCTTACTAGCTGTGTGGCCCTGGGCAAGTCACTTAACCCCATTGCCCAGCCCCCCAAAATAATAAAATGGGGTGATATTTTAGTGCTTTGTGACATAATGGAATAAGCACTTGATTTGGAGTGAGAAGTACTTTTTCACTTACCACTTTTGTGATCTTAGCCTAATCACTAAATTTCCCACAGCCTGTTTTCTTATCTATAAAATGAAGGTATTGGACTAGATAAAAAGTCTGGAAAAGACTTCAAGAAGCTTGTGGCACTATGTCTATCACATGCAGTGTGAGTTGAAAAGTTAATTCCCTCCTGTTATGTTAAAAAGTTAGATGGATTAAAGGGAGATTCAATTATAACTCCCCTAGATTTATAAGAGATTTGCATCCTTTTTTCTTATGGATACAGAGAATGTTTTACATTTGTTTCCCTTCCTATGTTTTTTTTTCTTATTTTAATTAAATGATTTGCTATTAAATTGTTATATATCTGGTATGCCTTACAATAGAGTAACACACCAGATGGGGGCTCAGGATATGGGTTGAAGAATTGTTCTCAAAAATAGGAACACTGACTTTGGTAAGAGATGATATAAGTAATACCTATAATGAAACTCAACTTTGTCTCTCTTCCTCCATTCAAATTCAATGTCTATATTTCCTGCTCTTAAAAAAGTACACATTAATAGGGAAAGTACAAAGGCCCTATAAAGCAAAAACATTTTACTTCCAATTTTAAAAATTAAAATATTTTCTACATTGGGATCCCTAATATCATAGTGGGGAGGAGGAAGGATAATGATATAGTATCTGTATAATCAGAACAAGATTATTTGCATAACTGTAAATTAAATTATAAAAATTATTTTGAAATATAATCTAATTACTGATCATCACTTATGTAAAATTGATGGATATTTCACAGAAGGAATAGATTGCTCGATATCTTGGCATTGAGCTTCATAACATGGAATTATTGACTTTTTAGAGCTGAAGAGGCCCTTAGAGACCATGTGGTCCAACCCCTTCATTTAACAGATGAAGAACTTAATCGCTTGTACTTTGGATAGGAATGGTAGGGTTTCCATGAAACCCTTTTCCATATACACACATCCATACATACACATCCACACACCCATCCATCCATCCACTCACCCATCCATCTCTCTCTCTCTCTCCATATGTATGTATGTGTGTATATATGTATATATGTGTGTATATATATATATTATATATATATATATATATAGCAATAAATAGGCAAACAGACAGATAGATACTCCAAAGTAAACCAGCAGATTGTATTTTAGAAAAGACAATCCCTTTAAAAGGCAATCTCTAGACAATAGGATCTGGAATCAATATAATTTAATAAAGTCTTGTTCAGTTCTAAAACATCAATTCTTTCAGTACTGTTACTAGTTTGTGAGACTCAGTTGCTCATCTGTAAAGTGATGAAAATCCTTGCTCTATTTACCTCATAGGGTTGTTGCAAAACTTAAATGAGGACATGTATGTAAAAATGCTTTGAAAACAAATATAAGTATTTCTATTCATAGTATTATGGCTTATATTAGTTGCCAAACTTCTTGGAAAAGACAACAAGATTATGTCCTGAAACCAAAAAAATCTTCTCAGCTATTGAGGTTATACTGCTAAAAATAAAGTTAATTAATATTTGAGGGATTTTGCATAAAATCCCTCTATGGATATAGAAGCTGGTATTGCTCTACAGTTAAAATTAAATGGAGAATTTCGCAGTTACCTAGACCACTGAAAAAACAATAACAACAATAATAGATAACATTTATGTAGTGCTTGAAGATTTGTAAGGCATTTTTAAAGTTTTTTTTTTGAGTTTTTAAAGTAAATTCATTTGATCCTCACAACAACTCTGTGAAGTAGGTACTAATATTATCCATATTTTGCAGATGAGGAAACTGAGACATAGAGAAAAGTTAAGTGATTTGTCCAGTATCACAGAGCTAGTGTTTGACTTGGGATGTAAACTCCTTCTACAGCTCTATCTACTGCACCACCCAGCCAAGGCTGCATCCATTGATCAGACTCACCAGATAAGCCACTTTATTTTGCCTCTATGGGTAGAGTCCAAAGCTTCAAACCATGATTTACAAATCTAACTTCATGGTTTTCTTTTCACATTCTACAAAGCAACAAGTCCCACTGTGGTGGACTCCATTCACTCTGGATAATTAGCTAGTACCTCAGTTATACAAATGATCAGAATATAATGGAAATAATAGAATCAAGGTCAATCAGAGCTTTCAGGAGTCTTCAGTCAAAGGATACTTCTCCATAACAATGGACATAGGATTTAGGGACAGAAGAGCCCTTAGTAGATAATCTAGAATAAGTTCTTAACCTTTCCTGTCATGAACTTCTTTGTGTACCATGGTGGTTTGTTGTCTACATTTATAATTGAATCAAAGGCTTTCAGTAACAGATATTAGTAAAAATAAAGATGTATTTCCCACCCAAATTCACAACCCCACCCCCAAATCTCTCTATAGATCCCCAAGTGGTTTGGGAACCTACAGTGGAGAACCCCTGATCTAGAGCCACAACTTTATATTTCAGCTCATGAACAAAGGATAAGCAAGGCTGTGACTCGCCCAAGGTCACACGGGGTAGCCAAGATAGGAATCCCAAGTACTGTGCACTACACCATGGGGAAGAACTGCTAGTATCTATTTTATCAGCTATTTTTCTAAGGCTTTTTCTTATGGTATTGTTATGTTTAGGAGAACGTACTTAGACCTATCACTGGAGAAGGAGATGGCAAACCGCTCCAGTATCTCTGCCAAGAAAACCCCATATGGCATCACAAAGAGTGGGATGTGACTGAACAACAGCAATTTAGACCTATGCCCATATTCAACTCTCTATTATAACAGGGATATTTTTTATTTTAGTCCTAAGTGTACTATTTTTATTCGTTCTCCATACTTGTCATTCCTCTTTTCATTCATTTCATGTGTTTATGTGTCTTATTGCCATACTAGATTTAGGTTATATGTTCTATGAAGGGAGGGATCATGTCCTGCTTAGCATTCTGTCTTCTCTAATGCCTAAGTGCTTTGAACATGGGTGGTACTTAGCATATGCTTATTAAAATGAAATTATGACTCTGAGGATTGTATCATTAGAGCTCAAAGGCACGTTAGCTATCATCCATTCCAGCCCTCTCATTTTATAGGTGAGCAAACAGTCCCAAAGAGATCATGACTTGTCCAAGGTCACACAGATATTAGGTGACTAGAGATCCAGAAAGCAAGCCAGATTCCGTCACTCCAAACTCCATGTTTTTTGTGTGTGTGTGTGGGGGGGGTTTCTACTATACAATGCAGCATAGTTCAATGTTATGAAGGAAACAAAAACATTTTAAAAACATTTTAGAATCATAGAAAGTTAAATTTTGAAGGGAATGTAATGATGTAGTTCAGCTTTTTCTTTTTAAGGATGAGGATGAGGAAACTGAGTGGCTAATCTAAAGTTACTCAGGTCAAGAACGGCAGAATCATTGAATAGGATCAGGTCTGCTATTGCTAATTCAGTGTTTTCTCCTACATTGTGCTGCTTTCCAGTTAAGACTTAAAATGAATACAAGTCCAGAAACCAAGAAACCCCTTTTTAACTTTGACTTAGTTATCAAATGGAGATACAGAAAACTAGAGAAAATGACTTTTATTAGTTTGTATGCTACACAGAATTTTATTTACTCTGAATTCTTCCTTATATAAAATTCTATAACTGAAGGATATTCATATTTTCATTCACAAACCAAATATTTACTAAACACCTATTGTGTGTAAGGTACTGTGTTAGACAATGTATTTAGTAGTCTTATTATAATGAAAAACTTCCAAGTCTCTAAATCAATATACATTGAAGTTATAGCTCTTTTCCTTCCAAAATTAGCAAGTCAAATAATTGATATTATGTAAATGTGTAATAATACCTTTGTCTCATTCAAGTTATTCTGCTATTTTAGTTAAATAGTCGCTGCCTATTATCATATGTAGTCTTTTTTCTGAACACTATTGTAAACAACATAATTTTTTAAACCTCAAAGACAATTAGCAAAAGTTATTTCATATTAATTAATCTTTGAAAGATCAGACTTACCTAAAGACCAGAGGATATGCATAATTTATGTAACCTCAAGCAGTCATAGGTAGACAAGACTATACCTCATGTATCAGTGTATTTTCTGCTGCCATGAAGATGCATTTGAAGAATTTTATAGCACATTTTAATATGAATTTTTGTGCCTGAACATCATCTTACTGTTCAAAAATGACCTTTACAAAAATCTGTCCTAAAAGTAGCAAGACTTCCACAGATAAATAATGTTAATCAATAGAAAAAGAACAGGTAATTCATTAACATTTCTTAGGGGACTTTGGGTTATATGTTAAATAAATCCTTTACCATCTTGTCTTACTTTTCATCTAATAGTCAGGGAGATATTGCAGTAAGACAGAGGTCTTAAAATTTTACCTTCAATTATCAATAAATTCTGTATATCACCTGGGGACACATAGAAGGTCAGAAGTTTGGATACTATTTCTGGCCCTCTTGACTAAATACCCCTTATAAAGGAGTTGGTATTTACTGTTTCTCGGTGATGACATCCCCAGGTTTATACATTCTCTGACTCTTTTGGCTTTGGGCATTTGGAATTTTTGCTAGACCAGAGACAGTCAATATAGTCAGTTGGACATACATCACTTTGGATTTCTTGCCTTTCAGCAGTTTTACCTTAGATTGGCAGAGGGGACCTCATGCTGGTCTAATTCCAGGAATAATTCCAAATAGTCATTTCTGTCATTTTTCTCTAGAAGATAAGTCACTAGCCATCTTCTGCTCTGAAATGCACAATTTTAAATGGTGTTAGAAAAGTTGTTTATTGTAAAAAAAATTCCCATTTTAGAAGTCCCAAGAAACTTTACAGGAAAATTTTTTTTCATTCCTTACATGTAATATTCCATGGCAGAAACATGCATGTCAGTCAAGCATTAACTAGTTGGTTTCATTCTTGTGTACCATAGTGTAGACAAAGAGCATTTTGAATTTAATGGTTTTTTAAAATGTGACCTGGAGTGGAGACTACTTAAAAGGACACTTAGACTAAATTCATATCTTCCCCAGTGCCTTTGCTGAGCTGTCACATACCCCTGTTCTGAGCATGGAGTACCGTTAAAATAAATAGGTAATTTAAAAGCAAAAGGGTTGTGTAGTGGCGCAGAAGAAGCTGTGAATTATTCTTTTAATAGGAAGAAAAAAATGAAATAACAATGCTTTGACCTTCCTCCAAGATGTCATACCCAGAAGGAACTGGGAAATGAAATATTTCAGGTTTTGTGTGGATAAAACTTGGATTTTAAAATTTAGGATCCTCACGGCGCAAACAAGGTTGGTCTGATTGACCAAGCTTTCTAAATGATCACTTAGATTAGACATATTTTAACCTGCCCATGATTTGAGGGTAACGAGTTAGAACTAAAGATGGGAGAACTCCCAGGTTTCACCTCCTTTCTCTCAGAATGCAAGGTATGTTGAGAAAGCATTTCTGGAAAGGCAGTTACTGCCTCACAGTGCAAGATAGGGATAGAATCAATCAATCAACACACATTTACTGTCTACTATATGCTGAGCTCTGTGCTAATTGCTAGGTATAAAATAAATCATAAAGAAAATAGTCCCCAACCTCAGGGAACTTGCATTCAACTAGGGAAAACAACACATACACATAAAAGATTGAGATTGAGATTGGACCTATTATTTCAATAGCATAGGGAGCACCTGTGCTGGTCAGTACCTTCTCTGCAATCTACAGATTTAATGAGTTGCCTTAGAAGACTAAGAGGTTAAGTGTGTGTGTGTATATATGTATATATGTATGTATATGTATATCTATGTATGTGTGTATATGTATATAAGTGTGTATATGTATATATACGCACTATATATGTACTTATATGTATGTTTTTATATGTGTGTGTGTGTATACACACAATAAACACAAGAAATTTTTGAGGGATGGGGGAAAGCACTAGCATCTGGAGGGATCAGAAAGTTTCACGTAGGAGATTATGCTTTACCTGAGGTTTGAATGAAGCTGGAGATTTTAAGAGACATAGGTGACATGAGGAAGCAATGTATTCCAGGCAAAGTCATAGAAGTAGGGCATAGCCAGAAGTTATGTGAAGAATAGCAAGATAGCCAGTTTGGCTGAACCACAGAGAGGAGAGTGATGTGCAATAGATAGGTAAGGTAGGCTGGAACCAGGTTTTGAAAGGTTTTAAATGTCAAACAGAGGAAATATGGCAAAAAGACAAATCACAAAATGGTCACTGAAGAGAATGGTAGAATTTTTCATGCCAGTCCCTACATGAGTACTTCACAATGGAGTCCATTTGGATGTCATACTCTTATAACATTAAATCCAACATAGTAAGGAACCAAATAATAGACTTCTTAATATAATTGTTAAATAATTTCATTCATTTCCTCATTCTTTATCCAAAGTAACTGTAAGGTATGCTTTTCCTATGCCACAGTCCTAAATGTTTTAAGAGTGAAAAATAGGAAAGGATCGGTGATGTGATGGCCATTAAGTTACCCCAATTTCATCATTCAGTGTCATCCTTCAATCGTATGCAATTTCATCATTAATGGGAACCCACAGATTTTACATTTCCCCCCTAAAAGTAGAAGATTCAATTGCATTAGTATTGCCAAACTAGTTTGATTATTTCTTATCTCCTCCCACACCTAAGTTACCTGATTGTGTCTGGGAGCTGCTGCTGTAAATTTGATCACTATGCAAGATCCACCAGAGCAACTCTGTAATTGAATTGATGATTTCATAAATATAATGTCTGCATGGTAGACCTGTGTATGTCAGTATAGGCATGCCCCAGCAGCAACTTTAGGTGCTACAACTCACTGAAAGCCCAGAAAATCACAACCATTGAATCAATCATCTTCATTCCTATGTAAAATGGTTTTTCCTGAAATCTGAATGAACACCAATTAAAAAAAACATTCTTAATTTGCCATTCTTGTGTAGAATCACCCTTTTGATTTCATTTAATAAGAATAAAATTCACTTTTCATCAAAATACAAATTTGAGGGGAGCAAAGAAAACTATATTCTGTTAACAATGTGTCCAACAATAGATTAATACATAGAATGATTTTTAACACATAAGATACATAGAAATCAATAGTTGTCAAGTATGTATGTATGTACACATGTGTATATGTATATACATGTATATATGTACATATATGCATAAATTCTCCTGAACTGTCAAATGTTGCATTCAATATTGTTTACATAAAATGTGTCCATTATCAATCAGTCAACATTCATTATGTTCCAGATACTATGCTAAATGCTGGAGATATAAAAGGGGAGGAGCAAAAACAGTCCTTAGCCCTCAGGATATTTAACTTTTAAAGGGAGGGACAATATGAACATAAGCAATTATAGATTCAACATGATACATACATTATAGATGGAAGGTAACTACAGAGGAAGACATTAGCAGGGAGCAGCAGTAGGAAAGACCTCCTGCAAAAGATGAGGTTTCTACTGAGTCTTGAAGAGATCCAGGAATTCTAAGAGGCAGAGGTGAGGAAGGTGAGTGTTGTAGGCAGGGGAGACATTCAAAGGCACCCAGACTCAGGCTGGAGACACAGTATCTTGTGTGAGGAAAAGAAAGTTGGTGGACAGTGTGGCTCAACTGTAGGGGGCTTGAAAGCGAATAATAGGTTTTGAAAACTGCAAAGCTAGGAAGGGACCAGGTTGTGATGAGGTTTTTCTGTGCTTTCTCCCAAGTTCCAGCCACAAAATTGATATTGGCCGTTTTCTTTACCTCACTTAAAATTGACTCATATTCCTGCCTCTCCAAATCTCCCCATTTTGACCAGTCGTACCTGAATTCCCCTAATCATTCAATGTCAAGTCTGACTTTTCTCTTTCCATTCTCTATGTTCTCCACCCTGACACAATAGCCATTCAGTCATCAAAGTCTATCATTTCTTCCTTCGGAGTACCTCTCAAATCCATCCTTCCTTTTACTTTCACTTCACACTTGGATAATTGTAATAGGCAACTAAATGGCCATCTGTTCCCATACTTCTCCCCTCTAATACATTCTGCAAACCATTGATAGATTAGTTTTCTAAAAACACTGCTTTCATCCTGTCCTCCTTCTGCTCCAAAACCTTCAGTGATTAGTTCCACATTAGTTACAAGATAAAGTCAAAACTTCTTAGGTTAGCATGGAAGCATCACTCCAGGCTGACTCTAACCTACTTTTCCAAATTTATCTCTCACTACTCCCCAACATCAGCCGTATGCTCCACACGTATGATGATTTTGTTCCCTTCTCCCCAACATATCATAAACAATCCTGCTTCTCTAGCTTTGCTAATTCCTTTCCATCTGTTTGAAATGCATTCCCCATTCTGGTTCTGCCAATTACTGGCTCTATAACCTTGAGTAAGTTACTTCTCTGGGCCTCATTTTGAAAGAGTTAGACTAAACACCCTTTAAAGTTGTCTAGCTCTAAATCTGTGGTCCTATTATCCCCTCCATTCATAGAAATTTTATCAGTTCTCACTCAACTTTTCCCCCCATCATCATTTCTTGCTCCTTATTGTCTGGACAAGGTATTCTAACACTTAATCATATACTGTCTTCTTATATTATATAACTTTTCATGTCTCTATGTTTTGTTTTCCCACCTAGATTGGATGCTCTTTAGGGACAGGGATAATAAATGCATGGTGCCAAAAATGCTAAATGTTCAGTGAATATTTGTTAAACAAATGAATAAGAAAATGACTGAATGACTCAACCTGATACAAGTCAAGCTCATCTGAAGAAATATAAGAACAGTGGAGAAAAACATACATTGACATTTTTCTCACAAAGATCAAAGTCAAAAGAGAGAGTCTGTGTAGATGATTGACTCTTAAATATAGGTCACAGAAAATGCAAAGAAGATTTTCTCTTTTGCCTACGAGATGATAAGGAATAACTGTCTTATAGAAATCCTGATATTATGTGCTGATGTATTATATATATAATATATATATAATATATAATATAATAATATATATAATTATTTATCATATTATAACATAATAGTATAATTAAGATTATATAGGATAATATAGTAATATAATAATAAATATAGTTAATATACTAAATATAACATAATAGAATAATGAAATATTAAATTATAAAAACAGATCACATTGTGATATGTTATAATTTAGTATTTGTTCTATTATTATAATATAATATGTGATGTATTATATGTTGATATTATTTCTTTCTCAGAACCTACTTTTATAAATCAAGAGAATGTCACTAGTATAAGCACTGTCAATACATTTCCATATACACTTTACATAGATACTAAGTGAAACAGCATGAGTTCAAGTTAAGGAAAAGTTACCAACAAAGCCTTACTTTAGAGATATTGCCAGTGATTATAATTGATGACAGTTTTAGCATTGTAGTAATGAGAACAAGTAAGGTTTCTACCATTTCCCACTCCTGTCTTTGTCATTGGAAGAGATTTGGGTTGTGCCATTTTCTCTTCTTATTAGTCTTTGTCATAAGAATATGGCATCTGAATGTTAATGCTTAACAGGACTTGAGAAAGACCAAGATTTTGTAGCTCTAAGTCTTCAGTATATAGTAGTATTAACATCTAAGGAAAAGAATTATTCAAGTACTTTCTTACCAATTTTACTTTAAAATCACCTGTTCTTACCCAGAATGAAGGTGAGGAAGGGAGAAATACAGGTAGTTCACATATCTCAGCTGTAAGATTCAATGATGAATTTTGAAACTTGGAGATTTTTCAAATGCTTTTGTATTTCTCCTAGTTCTTTGTGTAACATGAAAATTTATTTTTCAACAATGTGGGCCAAATTAATATTCCTCCAATTGCATTAAACAAAGTAGCAACATGTTTCATCAGAAGATCAAATTACTAGATAAATCTAAAACTGTACAATAAAGGTTGCTATTTTTGAATTCTAGCATAGCTGTTTAGCCACTGAAATAGAGGAATTAGACTGAGAAAGAGCAGAAAGAATGTGAGAACTGACTGGAATTAAGAGAAACCTGGGTTTGAATCTTGCCTCTCATACTAAACAGCTATGTGACCATGGAAAATCCACTTGACTTTCCCAAACTTCAGATTCACAATCCAAAAATGGACATAAATATACATGTAGTACCTATCTTACAAAGCTGTTGCAAGGATCAGTGAAATGATACTAAAGCTATTAAAACTTAAAATTGTACCAGGAACTTTCATAGACCATGCACACACACACACACACATACACACACACACACACACATACACACACACACACACACATACACACACACACACACATGGATAAATATAGATCTACATATGTAGATCTATATCCCTCTTTACCAATATCTATATATATATACAGTTTGAAACCTAAAACACTAAATAAATGTCATCTATTATTATTTTTGTCAGTAATTATAAGTTAGTTGGAGGAGAGAGTAGGAGGGACAGTTCTTAGATTCTTTCCTCTCTGAAGTCTGCTTTTCACATACCTCTCTGGCAATGGATAAAGTAACTGAGGCACAGACAGATTTGTCCAGAATCACATAAGTTAGTGATATAATTAAATCTTATGCTAGACTCTCTGTCTCTCTCTGTGTCTCTTTGTGTCTCTATGTCTGTCTGTCTGTCTGTCTGTCTCTCTCTTCTCTCACTGTCTTTGTTTCTCTCTGTCTCTCTGAAGCCTCATGCAATCAACATATTGTAATCTACAAAGAAGACTTTCTGGAGAACCTCACTATCTAAGAGAATCTCTTTCCACTTGGATTTTGTGCAGGACATCCTTAATGAGCTTCATGTCATTAGTGAATATATTGGGGTTATATTTGTAATTAAAACATTATTGAACAAATTATTTCTGTGGTTCTATTTATCAAGAAGTATTGTATTATTTTGCTATGTAAATAGGAGATATCTTGTCAGAGGAGACACTTTAAGGCTATGTTTTGCTCTAGGTATCAGATACTTTAAAAAGAAATCAACAAACTACCAGAACATCAGGATTTTGTACTTTCTACATCTCTTGGTAATTGGCATAACAGAGAAAATGGGTCTCTTGTAGAAAATTACTTACAAAATCCTGCCAATTACTTTCTTACATTCTTCATGTGTCCTCAAAACACACATAGACCATTCTTAAAAGGATTGTATAGTGACAAGAAAATAAACACATGAATTATCTTCTTTTAGAATTTTCCTTCATTGAGATATCTGAAAGAATGGGCAAACCCAACAGGATTCACTTACCCATAATGCCCTGCATCTAGGGCATTCAAATTGATTATAGGAGAGAAAAGACTTCTAGAGGAAACTATAGAGCTCAAAGTCTTGGACTTGCCTTCTTGGGAGAACAATGTTGAAAAGGAGAGGGGAGAGGGGTGGATGAAAAATCATAATAATCCATTTGCAACTGAAGGGGATGTTCAGCAATGAAAGATACAACCAAACAAGGCCCTTGCAAGATCTTTTAGTCACTGATGCTCTAATGACTGCTTCTCCCTGAGGTTTACACTCTTAAGCTCTGAACACTCTCTCTTCCCATGACATCTCAATGTCTCTCCATAATCCCTTAGTTGAGAATAAGAGGGGCTAGTCTGTTGGCTAAAGTCAGGCCTCACCAATCTCAAGGCCAGAATAAAACTCTTCAGTGAATGGAGGAGGAGGATATTGGGAGGCTTCTATCTAAAACCAGTAGGCATTCATGCCTAGTAGTCTATTACAGTTAGAAATAGCTAAATCCAGATGCTCCTAGATTTATCTCAATGGGAACAAAACATGAACCATGGAGAATATTAATTATTGATGAACTTTCAAGATTTAATCTGGGTCTGGACCAGTCCATGTGTTTGGCTTAGTCCAGTGATCCTTCCTCATGTAATACTCTTAAAAGCTATCTCCACTTCTTCATATTATATAGTACAGCGACTTAGAGATCAAATATGGTGATTCCACTGGCATTTATAATAAGAAATCTTTAGAAAAACTTGTACTTCTTGTGACTCTTTTGTCTACCTTTTTTTCCCATCTATGGATATTCTTAGGATGATTTGGCTTAAGATTATCAGTTAAGATGAAAATGTGAATAATCCTAGAAGATCCCAGATCTCCCAACAAATACCCCAACAAAGATCTAAAAAAGTACCATATGGGAACAAAGACCAAAAGAACTGTAAGTAAGTTCTTATACCCAATCTAGGATGCACAAGAAATAGAACAGAAAACTGAAAGCAATCAGAATGAGAACATGCTGGTGGTTGCTGGGGAAAAAAAGAGGAAGGCAGCCAACATAAGTTCTGGTAAACAGGGCCTGAAAGACTAAGAGCTAGCCTCCAAAAATTTACCATATAGGAAGAAAGAGCTAGGAAGTACAAACACACCTGGGTCCCTCCAAGGGTCCTGAAGCAAGTGTGCTCTCAGAGTCAAAGCAGAAGACAAGATCAATTCAGCACCCAGACAGCCTACATACTAGTCCTTCAGTCCTTCAGGAGGCCTGACATCAGCTAAATCTTCAACATCTCATTGGGCTGTACTGGGGATGCATGAAGGGGAGGAGGAAACTCCTGGTTAGGGCTTATATAAGGAGAAAGAAGCAAAGACCAGGTCAAAGTCAGCACTCCCATTTGCCTATCAAGACATGGAGGCAGAAGCCAGGAATTGCACCATAAGGAAAGACTTAGACCCAGCCACTCCATCCAAAATCACAGTGGCAACAGTTTCCAGAGTATAGAAGGGATTGGATCAACAGAACATGAGGCCACCCTTCCCAAAGGGGTCCTTCAATCTTCCCTCACTCAGCTCTGCTATTCTTTAGATGAAAGTTTGTGAGGTAAAAGTTGGTGAAGTGAAAGTTCCTGAGGCCTACTCTGCCTCTTGACAGAGCTGCCCCAGGGCCTGGAGTTTGTTGATTTACTAGAGTCAGCCTGGAGGTATCTATACCTCACTCAAGCCAAACCTCAGCCCCTGGAGGCCCTGTCTTTTTTGAGGTCCTCTCAAGCTGTCTTTGGAGGACTACTGCTTCACCCCTTTATTTTTGCAGCTCTCTGTTCATTTCATGGCAATTTTCTGTCTGTTTGTGGAGGAAATCTGGAGACCCTAGAAATGTCTGACCTACTCCATTTTCCCAGAATGCCCCCTTGTAGCGCATTCTTCAAAGAGTTGTAGGATCAATGGAAATAATGTTTACAAGTGCCAATTATTATGGTGTCTCTTGTTAGTTGCTCTGCTATGAAAATCCTATAGCAAATTGCTTTGAGGGGAGGATTCTGCATAATAACCATACAGTTGTAAACCAGGAAAGGCAGCAAATGTATGGTTTTAACCAAAATAAGATAGATAATGGAGTTTGTGTGTATGTGGATATGTGTATGTGTATATGTGTCTATGGATGTGCTTATTCAACATTCTTTTGCTCAATTCAGATAAGAATAAGGTCATACACCTTCAGGAAGTATATTAGTTCATGATTCTCTTTAGTTTCCTCTTTTAACCCTATGTTTACTTGTGTCTTAGTTAAAATAACCTAACATAGATTGTAAGGCAATACACTTAGTATATGAAATTACTCCTTTGGAATTTCCCTAAATAGTGTTGAAAGATCATCTATATTAACATCTCCCATAAAATATTTTAATTTAGAATAACAATGGCATGGACAATTGTTTTACCTGCTGATAATTCTGGGATAGATTCCAAATTAAAAGTCTCAAGAATTTTAGGAAACAGTTACCACAGTATATTTTACACAGTATTTGTTTAGCTGGAATTTTATCTCCCCTCTACACTTACCAAAATAAGAGAAAATGCTTTCCCAACATTTTAAGGGTCTCTAATATGGGAACAACCCACAAATTTTTGCCTTCTTGGTACAGTTCAACCACTTTTTTTTCAGAGTAGAAAAGGATGAAAAAATTCAAAGAAGAGGTAACTTAGAAAAAAGGGGGAACCCAAGTAATAGACTCCCTGAAAAATAGAGCAGATTAAACAGAAATCAATGACTATGAAAAAACAAGAAATATTAGAATAAAATAAAAAGACATAAGAATAGAAGAAATGTAAGATATCTGATAGCAAAAGGGTCAAGTGTAGATAATTAAGAATCATATTCCTTTAAAGTTATGATATTAAAAAAAAACCTGGGCACTGTATTTCAAAAAATGAAAAATGAAACATGCTCAGATTTATTGAACTAGAGAGCAGAATGCACAAAGAACCCACCCATCATCTTCTGAAAAGAATCCCAGAAACAAAAGTCCCTGCAAAGTCCCAACCAAAATCAAGAGTTCCAAAGTCTTCAAGTATCCAGAAAGAGGCATTTCAAATATCAAAGAATGACAGTCAGTATGACACCAGGCTTAAAAACCAGAGATCTTGGGATACAGTACTCCAAAAGGCAAAAGAGAAAAAGACTGATAACCAAGAATAACTTAGCCTGCAAAGCTGAGTATCATAGAGGGGGAGAAATGGCTTTAATGGAATAGAGGGCTTTCAAACATTTCTGGTGAAAAGATCAGAACTGAGTAGGAACTTTGAAACATATACACAAGAGAACAGGAGAAAAAAGGGGAGGTAAAGGATTTAGCAATTGTATGAAGTAGTATGATGATATTGTACTAATATTCTAATGGGGAGAAGAAACACGTTCAGATCCTTAATGACTTCAAAGAGCATTTAAAGGAGTTAAAAACAACAACAACAACAACAACAACAACAACAACAACAACAACAACAACAACA
>NW_020954552.1:7466781-7525408 GCF_900497805.2 Vombatus ursinus | reverse complement strand
CAACAACAACAACAACAACAACAACAACAACAACAACAACAACAACAGAGATCCTAAGGGGATGAATTGGTTCTGTCCTGAGGGATTTAAAAGAGGAAAGAAAACAGAGCATAAAAGGAATACACTAGAATAGAAGGGAGGAGAAAAGATGTGTAAATTGCTATTTTTCATAATTAGGGTACATGAAGAAAGTATACAAAGATAAAAGAAAGGGTGGAGGAATCAGCATCAGATGAACTCTACTCATCTAAAATGGAAAAAGGAAAGTTGTACATGAACACAAATGTTTTGGTGCATATTTACATAGAATTCAATATGGGAAAAAGTGGAGATAGGAAGAAGGTGGTTAATAGGAAGGATGATATTAGAGAGGGAGTAGCTGCAAGCAAACAAACTTCCTGATCTTGAATGGGGGACTAAACGGGGGAAATAGAGGGGTAAAGAGAATGTCCATCAACTAGGAAATGGCTGAACAAATGATAATATGTGAATATAACATAATGCTATTGTGCTATTAGGAAATAATAAAGGAGACAGTTTGAGAAAGTCTTGGGAAGTCTTGTATGAACTACTGCAGAATAAGATAATGATTTCTATAATAACAACATTATTATAAATACAAATAACTTTGAAAGACTTAAGAACTCTGATCAAAACAATGACTATCCACAATTCCAGAGGATTAATGCTGAAGCAATCTTTTGACAGAGAGGTCTTGGACTCATTCAGGTTGAGACATATTTCTTGGACATGACTGATATGGGAATTTTTTTGTTGGACTATGCATATTTTTTCTAAGGTTTTGGTTTTCTCATTCTTTATTAAAAAGTGAGGAATGGTTGAAAAAATTAAGGTATCTGAATGTACTGGCATATTATTGTTCCATAAGAAATTATAAATGCAATGTTTTCAAAGAAACTTGGGTGGCACAAACTAATGTATAATGAAGTGAGCAGAATCAGGAAAATAATTTATAAAAAGACAACAACACTGTAAAGAAAAAAAAAAGACTTAAGAACTTTGATCAACACAAAGACCACCCCTGTCTCCAGAGGATCTAATGACCTCTTGACAGGGAAGTGATGTACTCAAGATACAAAAAAGATATATTTGGACATGGCTACTGCATGGATTTGTTTTGCTTGACTATGTTTATATATTATAGGGTTTCTTTTTATTTCTCTCAGTATTTTATTAGGCAAGGAAGGGTGGGAAAGAAAGGGTGTTAGCATTAATGATGACCCCCAAAAGAAGACCACTGAAATATTTTTGAAATTCATAGAAGAGAAGTGAAGGAATTTTAGAAGGAAGTACAGAAGAACAGGACAGTTTTGAAAGCAATGTGTAGAATTATTATATACTTTTTTTTAAAGTAAGCAATATGAAAGAAACTTCTAGTTTCATTTATGATTCTTGCTATGGGTTCTGCTATGTATTTGAAAAAGTTTTTCTTTTTTGGTGTCTAAGTTAAAAATGTCTTTTAAACTTAAACAAATAGAATGGATGGGTAGGACTGACCTTCAAGATCTCCTTCCAGGGAGCCAAGAAGGCAGAGTAAAGTCAGGGACTCATCTGAGCTCTCCCCGAAACCCATCCAAATACCTCTAAATAATGATTCTAAACAAATTCTAAAGTGGCAGAACCCACAAAAAGATGGAGTGGAACAATTTTCCAGCACAAGACAATTTAGAAGATCAGCAGAAAAAATCTATTGCACCAGAGTAACAGAGGAACATAGTCCAGCACAGGCCAGGACAGCACAGACCCAGACCCAGAAAACCAGAAGCAGGCCTTGGGATGACTTTTCCAAACCTCTCAGCCCAGTGATGCCAAAGACAACTTAAAAGGTCAGCAGAAAAAGGTCTATAGAGTGGATTGCAACACCCACACAGCCCCAGGCCAAGCAAACCAGGAGCAGGCCTTGGGAGTCACTGAATCAGCAAGCAGCATCAGCTGGTTCCAGAGCTCTCAGCCCACAGACAGTAAGGGGGTCCAACAACTGGTCAGAAGGAGATTACAGGGGTCTCTTTGATAACACTGAGGCAGGACTCCATTGCTTTGCCAACACCCAGATCTGGGTCACAGTCTTGGGTGACAGCCCCAGGGAAAGGATGAGCACTAGCACACCAGAGCTTATGGCCACAGTGGAGCTGTGACCCTCATCACAGTTCCAGGGAAGAAAAGAGTGCTTATGATCACTCACAGACCAGAGCACAGGCCAGAAGAGGAGTAAACACCTCTCCTTAGATAATACCACCTTGGAAGAACTGAAAACTTACAGATCCCTAGAAGTATCTCTGAGAACAGCTGTATAAAACCCTGAAGCTTGTGACAGTACACCCTCCACCCTGGAAGCAGATCCCTACTTTAACAAAGACTTAAAAGTCAAGTAATAGGTTGGGAAAATGAGCAAACAACAGAAAAAATATTCTGACCATAGAAAGATACTATGGTGACAAGTAAGATCAAAACACACTCAGAAGAAGAAAAAAAAGTCAAAGCTCCAACATCCAAAGCCTCCAAGAAAAACATAAATTGGTCTCAGGTCATGGAAGACCTCAAAAAGGATTTTGAAAATCAAGTAAGAAAGGTAGAGGAGAAATTGGGAAGCAAAATGAGAGTGATGAAAAACAAGTCAACAGCTTGGTAAAGGAGATATAAAAAATACTGAAGAAAAAAAAACACCTTAAAAAACAGACTAGGCCAAATGGTAAAAGATGTACAAAAAGTCAATGAGAAGAAGGATGTCTTAGAAGCAGAATCAGCCAAATGGAAAAAAAGGCACAAAAATTCACAGAAGAAAAAAACTCCTTAAAAAGTAGAATTGGCCAAATGGAAAAGGAGGTGCAAAAGCTCACTGAAGAAATAATTCCTTAAAAATTAGAATGGAGCAAATGGAAGCTAATGACTTTATGAGAAATCAAGAAACAATAAAACAAAACCAAAAGAATGAAAAAACAGAAAACAGTGTGAAATACCTCACTGTACAATCAACTGACCTGGAAAACAGATCCAGGTGAGATAACTTAAGAATTATTGAACTACCTGAAAACCATGATAAAAAATAACCTAGGCATCATCTTTCAAGAAATTATTAAGGTAAACTGCCCTGATATTCTACAATCAGAGGGTAAAACAGAAATTGAAAGAATCCACCAATCACCTCCTGAAAGAGATCCCAAAATGAAAACTGCCAGGAATATTAGAACCAAATTCTGGGGTTCCCACATCAAGGAGAAAATATTTCAAGAAGACAGAAAGGAACAATTCCAGTACCATGGAGCCCAGTCAGGATAACAAGATTCAGCAGTTTCTGCCATAAAGGATCAGAGGGCTTAGAATATGATATTCTGGAGGGCTAAGGAGCTAGGATCACAACCAAGAATCACCTATCTAGCAAAACTGAGTATAAAAAATCCTTCAGGAGAAAAAATTGGATATTCAATGAAATAGAGGACTTTCAAGTGTTCTTGATGAAAAGACCAGAGCTGAATAAAAAATTTGACTTCCAAATACAAGACTCAAGATAAGCATAAAAAAGTAAACAGGAAAGATACATCATAAAAGACTTAATAAGGTTAAATTGTTGCCATTCCTACTTGGGAAGATGATACTTGTAATTTATAAGCACTTTCTCATTATTAGGGCAGTTAGAAGGATTCTATATATAGACAGAGGACAAAGATATGAGTTGAAAATGAAGGGATGATATCTAAAACATAATTAAGGTGTGAAGGAGGAATTTGCTGGGAGAAAGGGGAAGGGAGAGGTAGTATGAAGTAAATTATCTCACACAAAAGAGGCAAGAAAAACCCTTTATAGTGGAGGGGAAGAGGGGGGAGGTAAGGTGGAGTGAGTGAATCTTACTCTCATCAGAATTGGCTCAAAGAGGGAATAACATACACACTCAATTGGGTATAGAAATCTATCTTACCCTAGAGGAAAGTAGTAAGGGAAGGTGATACGAAAAGGGGGAGTTATAGAAGAAAGGGCTGATTGGGGTGGTCAGAAGCAAAACACTATTAAAGAGAGACAGGGTGAAAAGAGGGAGAATAGAATAAATGAGGGGAAATAGAATGGAAAGAAATACAGTTAGTGATAGTAACTGTGGAAAGAAAATTGAAGCAAGTTTCTCTGATAAAGACCTCATTTCTCAAACATATAGAGAACTGAGTCAAATTTATAAAAATAAGAGCCATTCCCCAATTGATAAATGATCAAAAGATATGAAGTTTTCAGATGAAGTAATCAAAGCTATCTATAGCTATATGAAAAAATGCTCTTACTCACTATTGATTGAAGCAATGAAAATTAAAACAATTTTGAGGTACCACCTCATACCCATTAGATTGGCTAATAGGACAGAAAAGTAAAATAACAAATGTTGGAAGGGATGTGGGAAAAATGAGAAATTAATGCACTGTTGGTGGAATTGTGAACTGATTCAACCATTCTGCAGAACAATTGGAACTATGCTCAAAGGGCTATAAAACCATTCATATCCTTTGACCTAGCAATAACATTACTAGATTTGTATCCCAACAGAGACAAAAAACAAAAAGGAAAAGGACTTATATGTACAAAAATATTTATAGCAGTTCTTTTATTAGTAGCAAAGAATTGGAAATTGAAGGGATGCCCATCAATTGGGGAATGGCTGAACAAATTATGGTATGTGATTATGATGGACTACTATTTTGCTATAAGAAATGATTAGCAGGATACTCTCAGAAAAACCTGGAAAGACTTACATGAGCTGATCCAAAGTGAAAAGTACTGTTTACAAAGTAACAGCAATATCGTAAGATGACCAGCTGTGAATGACTCAGTTATTCTCAGCAATACAATGAACAAAGACAACTCTGAGGGACTTAAGATGAAAAATGCTATCCATCCCCAGAGAAAGAACAGATAGAGTCCGAATACAAATTAAAGCATACTTTTTAAACTTTATTTTTCTTGAGGTTTTTTTTTTTTGGTCTACGCTTTTTTTCACAACATGACTATTAGGAAAATATTTTTCATGACTACACCTGTATAATCTATATTGAATTGTTTACCTTCTCAGTGGGGAGTGGGATGGGGAGGGAGGAAGAGAGAGAATTTGGAATCCAAAGTTTTAAAAATGAATGTTGAAAAGTGTTTTTACATGTAACTTGGGAAAAATAAAAGAAAAACAAAGATCTCGTTCCAGCTCTAAATCCTATGATCCTAAATGATACAAGACTGCTAAATAATGCCAAACAATGACTCCAAACACATTTATCAAGTACCTCCAATATGGAGAACTAGACACTGGTAAAGTGAAAAATGATACAATCCTTTTTCTTAAGGTAATGGGACCTATCAAAATCTGCTTTGTTAGTTCAGACCCTTCTCCCACAAATGCATGTGCTTATACTGGGAAGAATTGACTCCACGTCTGCCTCTTCATTTTTGGAGTGCTATTGTTGTGGTTACAGGATGTATTGTGAGGGTCATCTCAAAGAATTCATACTCAGACCATCTCCAATCCAAGCAAAAGCATTTACTAAGGATTATGCTCTCCAAAAGGCTGAGTTCCAAGAGGAACCAGTAACTCAGTAAGACAAGATAAGCAATTTTATAGTGTTATGAAGCTGATTACATAATAGAAATTATGAATATTAAAAAAGCAGGAGGCAGCTAGGTGGCGCAGTGGATAGAGCACCAGCCCTGGAGTCAGGAGGACCTGAGTTCAAATCTGGTCTCAGACACTTGATACTTACTAGCTGTGAGAGCCGGGGCAAATCACTGAACCCCATTGCCTACAAAAACAAACAAACAAACAAGGCAGGAGGGATTTGTCAAGGGATTAGGTAATAGGGTAGGGGTCCCAGCCTCAGTGGAACTTCACATGTGATTACCCACAATGCTTATAGAAAATCCTACTCAGAGGGGCATGTATGTATGATAATGATATTATAATTAGCCTCTCTGCGTCATAAGTTCACCTAAAGGACAGCTTTTGCTATTACTGCTGCAGGTGCCTACTTAGGGAAAGCCCCTTCAATTGTTTTTGGGTCCAAAACATGCTCAGGCATCCTGGTGGTGCTGCTTTCTCATTGGCTGGCTATTGTGTCTGAGATTAGATGGATGTGGTTGAGTACATGGACACACCTGTTGGAGGAATAGGTCTGGGGGCAATGGCTAGCATTGTATCACATGGACATGCCTACTGTTCTAGTGGACCGGTGAGGCATATATGAAGAAGTTAGGATATTGAGTTGGGGGGGCAGTGGCCCTGTTGTTCAGTGAAGCCTATGATTGAGTCTGGGGCCCTGTGGTGTGATTAAAGCCAGATTGTGTGGTTAAATCAGGAGATGCCTGCTGTTCAGTGAGGTCCATAAGAAAGTTAGAATATTGAGGTTGGGGACAGCTTTATTAAGATTCCATCACCATTTGAAGCAATCTGGGTCAATTCGTATAACACAGCCCTGGAGAAAGGTAGGAAGTAAGAAGGCAAATGGAAAATACAAAGCAAGAGTACTTTTCCAAACCCCAAAAGACTCTGTGGGAACTTATCACCAAATAAGAGGCAGTTTGCCCAGGTGCTAGGAGAGGAAAGAGGTAAACAGCATGGACTCACCATAAGCTGGCATTGAAGTGGAATACAGAGATGTATTTGAGTAATCCAAGAAAGTATTTCTCCTGCAATCTAAGTAGACTCTTTGAGAGGGCTGTGTATCCTGGAGGCAAAACAACAACAAAAATAAGTTTTAAATAACTTAGAAGCATTCTAGCTCTGGGAATGAAGGAGCTATTATATTTGAACTAATAATCTAATAATTCCATGGTCCATTGGCCCAAGAAATGACATCATTTCATTGGTAGAAGAAGCAATACAGTAGGGAGCTGTGGCATAGGAGAGGACAATGAAAGAACCAAATTAGGAGGAAGAAGGATGGCAGTATACCTACATAATGAGGGTTGAACTGAAAAGGCAATGGATCATGGAGCTCTAGTGTGGAAGGGTGAAGCCCAAGTTCTTTCTCTTTGTTGAGGGTCTCAAATAGGGTAGTACTAGTCATTGCAGATTATAGTCCCTTGAAGAGGAATTCCCCCTAAAAGGGAGGAGTTCCTTTTTGCTCACCATCATCTTGGATATGAATCCCTGTCCATTACTTTCCTCTATAAATAAAACTGTTCTGTGATTGGGTGCCCCTGTTGATAAGATGGAGCTGCTGACTACACTTTGGGAGAGCCAGATGCTCAAATTCCATAATTCTTCCTAGATGTTGACAAACAATCCAAATTGTTGGGATTAGTGAGTTTTTGGCCACTTCCTGGGGTTTTTCAAAGAATGAGGTTCTCCAGTTCCCTAGGTGGGGGAGAAGGGGAAGTGATTCAAATAAATATTTCTGGCACAAAGTATTTCTGAGTTCTTTGTCTAGGAGGAAACCTCTGGCACAAGAGTTAGTCCTAATAAACATAAGCAACTAAAGAAACTAATTGGTGAATAGATTGGGATACTTGAGTCATAATCATAACTTGGGTCAGTCTTTTCCCAATAGAAGAACAAATAAGTATCATGACATAAATAATACAAAATGTCCTTTTTGGAAAGATGCCAAAGATCTACCATGCTGTGGTATCAAGTTAGGAGCCAAAAAGAGTAACAGTCAACAGAAACAATTCAGAATTGGGGTTTATAGCAATATGACTACAATTCTGAGGGAAAGGGCCTTATGTTTAATCTTTTAGCCCTGTGCCTCATCTGCCTTTCCTAACCAGCTTCTTCCTCCCATATTTCCTAACTCCAGGCAAAAGGAGAATAGTCTACATAATGGGAAGAACTCTGGACTGGGAGACCTGGGCTCTATTTCCAGGTCTGTCACCAACCACTATTAGCCTTAGTTTGCTTATCTATAAGATGAGGACATTTAAGCTCTAACCATCCATGCATCTATAAACTTTATTGGATATATTTCCTGTCTCTGAAAAACCTCTTGCTCATTGTTGTCCTAGTGAATGAGATGTTAGGAGATTTGAAATGCTAGCATGTAACATCAATTCCAAAGTTCTCTTAAATTTCATAGATGAAAGGCATGGGACCAAGGCAGATGTATAGCCATACAGATAAACTGCTGTTCAGAAAGCTCTTCCACCAGGCAAAGCACACAAACACACACACACACACACACACACACACACACACACACACACAACTACTGTAGAGTAGTTATCCACAGTTCAACTGTGTAAAGAAGCCAGTTTGGTGTGGACTTAAGCAGCTATTGGCCATATAAGCTTCTAAAGGGCACTTTGAAATTTTCTCAGATGGTTCCTCAGCTCCTGGAGTAGGGTACGAATTTAGAAAGTAACCAGAGAGCAGCAATTTGTCCCTTAAAAGTTTAGGGCTTGGAGGATGGGAGCGGGGAACAGAATCTCTACGAGATAGACAGATGGCCAAATGTGTTTAGTCGTCTGCTTATAGTAGGTGTTCAGGATTTAAATACCTACTTTCTAAATCTTTTTTCACATTTTCATCACTGAGTCTCTCTTATCTTCTAGTCTGAATCCTACCCACTAGAATGGACGAACTCTTTAAAGACAGGCACCATGTTTTATGACCCTTCATATTCCTTCTACATAGAATCTAGCACAATGCCTTTTACACAGAGTATGTACCCTGAATTTTTATTAATTGATTAAATTCTATGGCTGACTTTCATTCCCAGAACCAACCCTGCCAGGACATGTTATTTAATTGGTCTTGCAAAATTCTGGGTCTCTTTCACAGTATATACCATTTTGTTGGCCAAGCAACGCGGGCAAGATACTACAAGGAGATTTTCATTTGTAGAAATATTCAAAGAAAAAAGGGATATAGGTTACTTTTTATATGTAAGGTGAAGAAGGTTAAAAAGCATAAATAAATTGAATGCCAGTAACATTTAGACACACGCTAAAAAGATCTCTTGGCATTGAAAGTTCAGCACCCACTAAATTTAGGTAAGTTCATGCAACTAGATAATTCCAAGGCTAAAAGAAAAGGTCTGAATAAAGATGAAATGTTCAGAGGCCATTTTGGTGATACTACTGTGATAAAGACTAGTTATTTGTAGCAATAAATCTGCTTTGGATATGAATCAAAAGCAGAGGTTGTAGTTGACAGATCAGAGGTGAACTAACAGAGAAAACACAATAATGAGCTCTTACTTTAATCACCTGATACGCAAACTGAAGTCAGTGTTTCTTTAAACGAAGCATTATCATTTGAAGAGCACTAAAGAACCTTGACAAATGGGACATCATTTGAAGTTTTAGTTCTAAACTCTTTTTAAGGGAATAAAGCATTGTAAGGAGAAACACATCACCACTGCTGGGGTTGGCAGCAAAAAGGGAACTAAGGAAGAACTAAAGGACCCTATTTTTAATATCTTTGAAGAAAGCTTTCACCTCTGGAACCGTTCTTTAGAGCTCACAGGTTGAAAAACTGGCCCATTAGAACTTGATTTCGCAGCTAACTATTTCATTACTCCTTGGAATGACCTGATGAACTTGCTGACCCCTTAAGGTCTCTTCCAACCCTGTATGTCTATGAAGTCTTTTCCAAAATAAATGCTTGATGTACCACAAAGATCAGTTTGAAATGGCTGAGAATATTTTAAATTATACACACACACACACACACACACATTTATGTGTATACATGCACACACACATATATAATTCAGAAGCCTTGTCGTATTTGATAATAATAGCTAGCATTTATGAAGTGTCAGCGTGCTAAGTGTTTTACAATTATTATCTCATCTGATCCTCACAACAACCCTGGAAGGTAGGTGCTATTATTATCCTCATTTTACAGATGAGGAAATTGAGGGAAACATTAAGTGACTTGCCCAGGGTCACACTGCTAATAAGTATCTGAGGTGACTCCAGACCCATTGCTTTATCCATTACGCTACCTAGCTGTGCCTAAATATTTGTTCTTTGGGCCAAAATTTGTCATTATAACTTTTTTTTTAATTCTTAATTAACCCCTCCCACACACATACAAAGAGCATTTCCATAAACATATTAGAACACAAAATGAGGGTTATATATGAAATTGTGAGTTTCACACAACTTTTTTTTACTTTATATAAATTCTACTTACTGAGTGTTACTTTTTTTTCCTTTTTGGTGAGGCTATTGGGGTTAAGTGACTTGCTCAAGGTCGCACAGCTAGTAAGTATCATGTGTCTGAGGCTTCATTTGAACTCAGGTCCTCCTGACTTCAAGGCTGGAGCTTACCTACTGCGCCACCTAGAGCCCCTGAATGTTACTTTCAAAAAATGTTCTGCCTGTCTGTGCTTTTTAAAATGAACATCCTTGTACTGTCTTCTGTTCATTTTTATAGTATAATGGGCCTCTTTTTTAACCGTGATTATTGCCCCAACCCTTCCTACAATTAAAAACCAAGAGAAAAGAAGAAAAAAGTCTTGTCAAAAATAAATGAAGTCAAGCAAAATGAAACCACATACTGGTCACATTCAAGAATGTTTTATCTCTGTACTTTGCATCAATGACCAAATCTCTATCAGGAAATGAGTAACATGCTTGAGCCTAGGTCATCTGGAGACATGAGTGGTTATTAGTTTGATGAGAGTTATTAAGTCTTTCAAAATTAATCTTCTTTACAATATTGTTTTTCTTATACTAAAAGTTCTTCTGGTTCTGCTCACTTCATTCTGCATTAGTTCGCATTGCCCAGGATTTTATGAAATTGTCTCTTTTGTACTTTTTTATGGCACAATAATATTCCATTATGTTCAAATACCACAATTTGTTTAGACATTCTCCAACTGTCTAAAAGGCAAACTAAGGTACTCTCTTAGATTCCAATTCTTCACTTTTCTTTCTCCCCTTTTTTAATTCCACCTTCAGAATCAAGAATTTTGTTTTGATTGCCACTATGACCTTCCCAGTACTATGCTCTTAATTTCACACACTCCCTGCTTGTTTCCCTGTTATATGTATTGTATTTCAACCACCAAACAATGCATGTCTTTCTTTTATCCATTTCAAATAAGAGTGAAATTCACTTGACACCTATTTTCTCAAAATTTTCTTCCATATTTATATGCTCTTCTCATGCACCTCAATTATGAGAAGTCATATTTCTCCTTGATCCCCTGTTAGGTGGTATGGTAGATATAGCACTGAAGATCTAAGTTCAAATCTGGCTTCAAATACTTATTACCTGTGTGACCTTGTGCAGGTCACTTAACCTCTGTTTGCCTTGGTTTCCTCAGCTGTAAAATGGGGATAATAATAACATGTCTCAGGGTTGTTATAAGGCTCAAGTAAGTTATAATAAGGAACATACTTGGTACATATGCCATGCCTAACATGCTAAATAAATGTCAGTTATTACTGGGCAGCTAGATGACAGACAGAGTGCTGGGCCTGGAGTCAGGAAAACCTGAGTTCAAATCCAGCCTCAGACACTTACTATCTGTGTGACCCTGGGCAAGTCACTTAACCCTGTTTGCCTCAGTTTCCTCATCTATAAAATGAGCTGGAGAAGGAAATGGCAAATCACTCTAGTATCTTTGCCAAGAAAACCCCAAGTGGAGTCATAAAGAGTTGGACATGTCTGAAAGGAATGAACAACAATGAAATTATTATTGCCTTTCTGTGTCTCTTTGGACTCTTGTATTTCTATTTCAAAGTTCCTGGTCTTTTCATCTGAAATGCTTGAACATCCTTTTTTCTGTTAAAAATCCATTTTCCCCCTAAGATTATACTCATCTTTTCGAGGTTAGTTATTCTTGGTTTTAAGTCTGTCTCTTCTGACTTTTGGAATATTGTATTACAAGTTCTCCTGTCATTTAATTCAGTAACTCTCAAATATTGTATGAACCTTACGGTAGTTAATGCATCTTTCTGAATGCTTAGATACTTTTTTTTTGTTGTGAGAGTTGTGGATTTTGATTGTGGCATTCTTGGTACTTTTCTTTCTTGGGTTCCTTTCAGGAGATGATTGGTGGATTCTTTCTATCTTCACTTTGCCCTCTCATTCAAGGCAGATCTGATTAGTTTTCATTTATGATTTCTTGAAATATAATACAGAGGCTTTTAAAAATATTTCATAGTTTCCAAGGAGTCCACTGATTCATAAATTATTTCTTCTTGACCTGTTTTATAGGCCAGTTGTTTTTGATATCAGATATCTTAGATTTTCTTCTATTTTTTCCATCTTTCTATTTTGTTCTAATATTTCTTGCTGTCTCATGGAATCATCAATTTATGTTTTTTTCTATTCCAGTTTTTAGGAAGTTCATTTCTCGAATAAGGTTATCACTTTCTCTCACCACTTATTATCCACATAATTCTTTCCTCCAGAGTTTTTATTTCATTTTTTAATCTCTTGTTTCATTTCTCTAAGATAGTCATATAGTCATTCAATTTAATTCAATAAGCATTTATTCAGTTCCTAATATGTTCCAGGCACTGTGGTAAGCACTAGGGTTATGAATAAGAAAAAGAAAGACAATCTTTTCCCTTAATGAGTTTATAATCTGGAAAATGTGGAGGGGAGTAGAGTTGGGAGGGAACACAGGGAGTTCTGTGGAGTTGAAACCAAACACAGTTCCAGATGGAAAGTGTGTTTGCTTATATTTATTAATTGAATTACCCTCTCCCTCTGGGGGATCTCTAGATTTTCAATAATTTCTAAATCTATTCGATGTCTTTTTCAATTGGCTCATCTTTCCAGTTTTAAATCCTGAACTGGAGTTTTTGCCAGGGCAGGGATTTGCCATCTCCTGAACTTTTGGGTGGAATACTTGGCCCTGCTTGGTCTCCCAGAGTCTTCAGGTCTCTGTGGTTTTATGCTATAGTCTACCCCCTAGAGTTTGGCCCCCTGGATCTTGGAGGTTCACAGTCCTGTATCTTCAGGCCTTTTCTGGTGTTTCAGAACAGAAGAAAGGACCTCAGGGACACTGAATCTGGGTTCACCTGCACCAAATATTGTGGCACCCCAGTGGTTGGAACACCACTGTGATTACTACATCACTGCCTGCTGCTGTTACCTGAGGATTCTTAACATCCACTTTCTCAGGGGAGCCTCCCTTTCTTGGGGCATCAGGATGAACCTTACAAACTATATGTGTCCTTGGGCATCTCTAATTGCACTGGGAGGCTATGGTGGACTGGTGTTGGCTTTACTGGCTAGCAAAACCTTCCTATCATCTTTGGGATGAGATCTTATGCAGTTCTGGGGTAAAAGAAGTCGCTGTACTTTCTCATTTGTTTTACTTTCTCACCTCTGTGCCTTTGTTTACATTGTTCTTATAACTCCCTGCTGAATTCCATCTTTTAGATATTATTTCATGAAGCCTTACCTGATTCCCCTTGATAGTAACACTTTTTCTCCCAAGAACTTTCTTTGCACCTCTCTGATGGTTTTATAATGTATTATTGTTGTAATGAAGAAGATCCAGTAGAGGGTACAAAGAGAGGAGGGATTTCCTATGGCTAGTGAAGTCCTCCAGATGCCCCTGTTTAAACTTGACATTGTACTGACAGCATCAAGTCCTGGAACATTGCTGAGTCTCCTAAATGAAATCTACAAACTTTGCACCTGCAGCTCTGCCGGGTTTTAATGCCATGGAATGAGTTGCCCCTCCCAGGTACAACTACTAGGATCATCACTAGGATCATCCTAGCTCACCACTTCTAATTTATTTTTTTAGGAAATTGGGGTTAAGTGACTTGCCCAGGGTCACACAGCTAGTAAGTGTCAAGTGTTTAGTCTGAGGTCAGATTTGAACTCAGGTCCTCCTGATTTCAGAGCTGGCGCTCTACCTACTGCGACACCTAGCTGCCCCTATCACTTCTAATTTCATCAGCATGCTGCTCACTCAAATCTTGGGTACCACCTCCGTCAGTCTCCTCTCCCTTCTGATTGGAAGGCTGGAGGGTGGAGCACTAAATTCCACCCAAAGCCTTCCTTTATAGAAGGCAGAACTTGGACTTCATCTCACTCCCCATTTGTATCTGCTGCTCTGCCTGGTTTCAACTCCATGGGACAAGATGCCCCCTAGTGTCTCTCTTTGCCTTTCTAGCTTTCTTTCATGTCTTGTCTTCCTTCCTCTATCCTTTCCCCATTAGATTGTAAGCTCCTTGAGTTCAGGGATTGGTTTTTTTCTTACTTTTTTCTTATTTGTATCCCCAGTGCTTTGCACTGTGCCTGACATTATATATATGTATATGTATATATATATATGTGTATATATATATATGTGTGTGTGTGTGTGTGTATAAATACATATATATGATATATAACATACAGTACATATACATATTATATTACATATATTAAGTAGGCACTTAATAAATGTTTATTGAATTCAAGTATTAAATAAAATCACTCTAAATATTTCAGACTATCAGCATAGGATAAACCAAGTAAATAAAGAACGTGCATTTTAAAACTAGGGTATGAAAGTAAATTAGATTGTCTTTAGGAAATTGCTAAGGTTTTTTATGTACACCATACTTTCTCCCTGAAACAAAGGCTCATCAAAAAAAATCAACCAATATTTTTTACTGTTGTTCTATGGCTATGAGTCATGGAACACTACTGTCTCCAAAGAGTTGAAATTGAAGATTTCTGGAACGAAAATAGAGACACACAGGATGGGCACAAACAGGCTGGAACACATTACAGACAAAGAATTACAAAGAAGCAGTATAAAGGATGTCATCAAAGAAACGTATGAGAGAAAAGGATAGCTGATGAGCAACCTAAATGAAATGAGGCAAAAATAATGAGGAAGGGCCCGAGTATTTTGGATGGACCCTATGCAGTGACCTTATAAGAGGATATGGACAAGAGTTATTTAGATATGAAAAGCTTTGAGGTTGTGATTTGTATCTTTGGATGCTATATTCTCATATTGATAAGCCCACGGGTTCATTTCCATGTTAGAGTTAAACGTCATCATCTGTGTGTGTATCTTATTTATCCTTATTAAACCTTGTAAGCTCAGTGAGGGCAGAAATTAGGTCTTATTAAAGTTTTGTATCTCCCCAGTGCCTTGTGCAATAGGTATTTAATAAATATTGATTGAATTAAATCAAGCTTTTACTGATTGTAAAAACTATAATTCAAAGTGATTTGACCTATCTGCTTTTGAAACTGCATAACACACTATATCATAAGCAGAATCTATGTGTACTCATCATTCACTTTTGTATATATTTTTTTCAAAAAAGGTTATTTTGATCAATATGATGCATAAAATATTCTAATTAAAACATATTTAAGGCTTAAAAGTTTGTTAAGGCTTAAAATTCATTAGTCATTGACACTGATATATAGTTAATTCTATTAGACAAACATTCCATTAATCAGATGGACTATCACATGACACCATACTGCCAAATTGACTTAGAGAATTCATTTTTGAAAGTCAGTCCTCTAAATATATTTTCATATAAATATTTTGTTAAACTTACTGAATTCATTCTCTTAATTTAATCTCTCTTAAATGATCTTGAACCTTACCTCCCAGTTCACCCAATTTTTCTACAATCACTGGTTTTGAACCATGACAGGATTATATGACTTAAATATCTGATCAGAGACCTCATTTCTAAGTCATCCAGAGACTAACTGGGACTTATTTAGATATGTAAAATTTCAAACTATAGTTTGGAAAGTGTTTGTGGCTAGAGATTAATTTTGCTCCCATGATCCAACAGTTTACTAAGAAAAACAAGAGTTTGGGAGAGATAGAATCATTAAAAACCCAAATTATAGGTCCATTAAACTTAAGCTGTTTTATAGAAATTTAGCTCCTACATCTATAGTCATTCTAAAGATAAAGGTAAGCAGGAGAAAACTCTTTATCAATTTTGGTGACTACAGATTACCCTCAGAGGTATCAAATTTGAGGCCCATGAGTTCATGGAGACACAACTCCCTAGTGCTGCTAAACCAAATTAAGATATAATTGGTAGATGTTTAATCAAATGAATAAAAATACAACACAACATAAATGATGTTAATTTGTGGTTTTCTAAATCAATATGCTGCCCCAGGGATGGGTTTCTATTTGTGTTTGAAACAATTGATTTACTTTACAGCTCCCTCACATCCCATCTTCCCTCTCTTCAATTTAAAGCCATATAAAATGCCATTTCAAGATGAACATGTAAGCATGTTAAAGTGAAGTTCTGGTCATAACATAAACCCTTGAGGTTAGGAATTATCTTTTATATGTTTTTATACCATTTCTCTTCCATTCCTGAATGTCAATCATGGCACCTTGCATGTAGTAGACATTCAACAAATATTCTATTGGTTGTACTAGAAACATTCAATAAATACTATATTGGTTGAATGATTAACTATTCCACTCCTGCCCCTGATATTAATTTGCTATGTGACTTTAACATGGAGCAAGTCACTTAAACTGTCTGGACTTCATTTTCCTTATCAGTTAAAAAGGGGGGGTGGGGGGATTAGATTTGATAATCTGTAAGATCTCTTGGAGCTCTACAATTGTTTGAATCTATAAAGTTCTGACCTAATATCTTGTCAAAATTTAGCTAATATTCATTAATGATCAAATTAGTAGACTGCTTGAGTCATTGACAACTCTGCAAGCAATGGTCTGTTTATTTAACTGATGGCTGCTTTCCTTTTTTGACTATTAATTAGAACAACAAAAGAGCCTGAAAAGGTGGTAAATCGTGCACGTGTTTACTCTGTTATTCCAAGGCTAATAATTGCTGCTGTGTATTCTTTTAGCATTCTTTTAAAGTCTATATTATTAGCTCAAATCTATCCCATTAAAGTTATCTTATACTCTACAGCTCTTCATGGATGGCATATTGCCTAGCACCCTACATTTCAGTTTAATGTTTTGTTGCTAATGGGGGCACTGATCGGGAAGGTAGATGTTTCTTGTAGATACCAATATTATAGCCATTTTTGAGGGTCGAGACTACCATATAGCCAGGATTAGAACTTACGTCTTTAGATTCCAAGCCAAAATACTTTCTACTCTACCATGGTGCCAGTCTATGTATAGCTTTTTGTTCTTTACATCTCGCATTCATTTCAACTCAAAGTCTTATTGCACCCTTTACAAAAAAATGTCTAATGTACCTTTTCCTCTCAATGCCACAGTTATGGTCATCTCTAACTTTTTCCACTATATTCTCCACTCAACCTTGAATATTATCGTTGTAATGAAGGGAGCTGGATATCACTTAACATTTCAAGAGAAGATTGATACCTATAAAACACCTAATGATACCATTGTGTGAAATTACTTAATTGCTGTCATCACCAAACCATTTTTATGAATGACATCTCTACAAAAAACTATCACATACACAGTATACCAAAGCTGAGTCTATATAATAAAACCAACCTAATTTAAAGGGAGTATAAATGCATTTGGTGATGTACTGGTTTTTAAGATGCTACAAATAGTTTCACTAAAAAGCTTAGGATTCAATTTCATTAGGATATCCAAGCTTACTTGATATATTTCCTCTCTTTCCAGGCTTCCATATTAACAATTTGATTGACTATTGACTGGAACTGTGAGTTCACTGAAGAACCTTCTTGCAAAAAAAAAGCCATCATTTGATGACTATTCATATGTTCTGACTATTACTCAACAAGTAATTATTAAATGCCCACTATATGAAAAACACTGATTGGGTCTTTGCATTAAAATATTCACTATCACACAATACCTTAGTGCAGAATAGAATATAATAAGAGTATATGACAAAATGCTATTCAAGGCCTGAATATGAATACACAACAAATGGCTATCCAGCCTTTTGCTTTAAGAGGGAGCTCACTACCTCCAAAGTCAATCCATTATACTTTTGGATAGCTCAAGTTATTTTAAAAAATTTTTTCCTTCTATCAAAGTTAATTTTTCCTCTTTACAATGTCCACTCATTGTTCCTAGTTCTTCCCTCTGGGGCTCAAGCCGAACAAAGCTAATCACTCTTCCATGCTACAGTCATAATATCCCTTCCCTACTTCCTTAAGTCTTCTCCAGGCTAAACATGCCCAATTTCTTCACTGGATCTTCATAGGGTATAGGTTGTCTTAAAGTTCTACAGTTTATCAGGGTACTTTTGAAAATGTATTATCTAAAACAGAACACAATATGGGCTCAGCAGGGCAGAGTATAACAATATAGCTAAGCCTGGGCACTGCTAAATTCAACCTAAGATTTCATTAAGCTTTCTTGGATGGCATGTCATACTACTGACTCATAATGAACTTGCAGTCTCTAAAACCTCTGGATCTTTTTAAGACAAATTGCTATGTCTATTTGATCTTGTATTTATGAAGTTGACTTTTTGGACCCCACTATAAAACTTTACATTTAGCCCTATTAAATTTCATTTTATATGCATGAAAATCTTTTTGCATCTTGACTTGGTAATACAATAAGTATTAGCTATCCCTTCCAGATTTCTATCATTCAAAATTATATATGGTAAAGTAGATAACACTGAATTTCATTTAACAGTCTGTTGAGGCCTATTTTCCCTCCATCTTCATAATTATAGAATTTCCCTACTTCATTTCATCTGGTTCCACAAGCAAGAATTACTGAAAATCATTAAAATAATTCTATTTTTATTAATCAGATAATTCCTCAAAATTGACATTTGTCCTTCAAATTTAAGTACATTGAATTTTTTAAAAAAGAATTATTCCTCTTACATATATCAAAAAGATATGACATTTATTCAAAATAGGTTTGAGCAAAAAAAAAATTTATGAACACTACAATTATTCAAATGCCTAATTAAAATTTATCAAGTAAATTGTCAAGGTTTAGGTCAAATTATTCCAGGTAAAAACAAGAACAGGCTACAATATGCCAGGAAAGGATTTGCTTTTCTGTAGTCCATCCATTGGGACAATGCAGATATGCCATAACTATATCAATCGTGTGGTGATATAACTCATGGAAAGTTACAATGAAAATATCTTTTCCTTTGTGCAGCAGTCCAGTTGTTGCAAAGCATAGAGAACTGGCCTGAGTTGGCAATAACAGCCTATATCTGCTGATTCAGGGTATTTTTCTCATAAATTACCTACTTCCTCACAAGTACCTTGCAGTATTCTCAGACAGATTTGTTCATTAGAATTTTTCTTCTATCATAGCTTCTACTCTTGCCTTTGAGGCTTTTCTTGAGTTGAACTACAAGCTTGGAGTACTCTTTTCATCATATATTTCTTAATTCAAAGATTCCAAAAGGAAAAAAAATGTTTCTTATCCTCCTTTTTCTTCCCCCTGCCCCACGAAACCTTAAAAAGCTTTTTTAGAAAAAGGAAAATTTCTTTTCTGCCCTCAATTCCATCACTCTAAATATATAGGCCCTAAGTTTATCAACTTGCACTTGAATAAAATGTAATCAATCTTATGGATTTGTGTATTTATGTAATGTTTATTGTTAATTATTTGAATAGCCTTTAATGCCAAGGGATTTGTCGTCCTGTAAAGAAGCTTGATTATTCCCTAATGAAGAGCAAGTCCAGGTGTAGGGACATACTGAAGAGAATTTGACTTGTGAACTGGACACTTGACTTAATCTAATCCAATGTTTACCAGGAGATCCTACATATTTCCAGTCTCTACACAGGAAATGTTTGGAAATGCTTAATGCCAGATCTTTCTCTAATAACTAATGAATTAATACACAAATGGAAGACCTGAACTACACATCAATTGACACTATTTCTACAAAAGAAACCAGAAAAGATATAGAGAGTGCAGGTAAAAGGAAGGATGGCTCACAAACTCTCCTTGGAGAGGTATATTAAAAAGTCAATGATACTGGTTTATTGTTAATGAGCAACAATATTAAAGACAGCAAGTAACATGATTCCATGGTGCACCTAGTCATCTGCCTTGCTGTTCTCATCGTGATTATATGGAAATAGCTACTGGATTCATATATCGAAAATGAGGTGTAATTAGAAATAAGCAGAACTATTTGTTATGATAGAAGAGGTCACAGACCTTTGGTGAATTGAAAAAATAATTTAATTCAACTCAGTAAGTATTTAGTAAGTATCTACTGTGTGCAAGGCACTGTGCAAAAGCTTTTTTGTGAGCACCAAAATATTGTTTAAACACCTATATGGCAGGTTCCAAAAGTCTTAAGTTTTAAGCTATTAGTGTGAGTGTTGTGTTAAGCTTTCTCCACATAGGATTATTGCTTTGTTTATGATTAGATCATCTTCATTGTTCCAAATTTTCCTGACTTATTCTCGATATATGAACCCAATAGCTATTTAATCAATAAGGGGGAAAGAGGATCTTAAGATCATGGATCTTGAACAGGAAAGAACTGTGGATGCTATGAAACCCAACCTGTTCTTTTTACAAAAGAGGAAATTGGGACCCACGGTGGTTAAGGGACTTGCCTGAAATCAAACAGGTAGTAAGCATCAGGGAAATGGTGAAAATGGAGAATGAGGGATTAATGTGAAAGAAATTTAAAAAAATAAAACTTCTAGAGTACAAAGACACCTGAGTGTGCACATATATATTTACATATCCTGGGAGCCCCCCTGGTGAAGGGATAGGATTTAATGTCTGTGATCATTCTATACGATGGTGTAAGTTTGTACTTATGTAATAGTAGAGTACTTATATTTGAAGGGACAAAACCAGAATAATATAATCATACCTATTCTTCAAAGCTTAACTCAAAAAGACACTTCTTTCATTAAGCTTTTCCTGATCCCTCTGGCACATAAACTCCCTTCCTCCTCTGAAACCCCACCACACATTGTTTGTGCCTATCACATGGTATTTATGTGACTCTACCTCTTACTCTAGTTTTTTTTTGTGAATGTATCTTTTCTCCCTCACTACACATATTGTAAGTCATCTAAATGCTAGGGCTATGTCATATTTAACTTTCTATCTCCCACAAGACCAAGTCACATTACCTTTCATAGAGAAGGTGCTCAAAAATATTTATGGAAAAATTAATGAATGAGTTAATGAACCTCTATGGGTCTCAGTTTCCTCATCTGTAAAATGAAGGGGTGAGTGAGACTAGATGATCTCTGATTTCCCTTCTAGCCCTAAGATTCCATGAATCTTTGAATCATGTATATCAATAAAAACTTAAAAGATAGGCTTGTTTGGGACAAACAAAAGCTGACTGCAGTGTACATTTATTAATTTCTTTGTAGATACTTAAACCCAGTGAAAGATTGCAAACCGAAACTAAAATTCAAATAATAAGTTCTCTTACACTTCAGAAGAAAACTAGAAAAGCCTAGTTTCAAGGTCAGTTAGTTAAATCCCAGTTGGTGACAGAGTAAAGTCATCCAAGGTTCACCAGTATAATGCCTCTCTTATAAATCTATCTATAAATCTTATAAATCCATAAATCTATCTTATAAATCTATAAATCTATCATGGTTTTTACATGGATTCAACTAGTGTCTTCCTTTATCACGAATATAGAGGATTTTTGTTTTGTTTTGTTTTAAGAGGAGGGAGTGAAAAGCATAATTGGTTTCTATTTTAAAGGTTTTGTTCAAAAAGGCAACTAGTGCAGGGCAAAGACCAGGGGATTTAGAGCCTGAAGACTGGGTTCAAATTCTGATCCTCCTACTTCATACAGTCTGACTTTGGACAAGGGCCAATTTCTTTGCTTGGAAAATGGGGGTGGGAGGAAAGGATGGTATTCAAAGATGACCTGTGAGGTCCTTTCCAACTTTAAATCTGAAAATATTTTTTATTTTGTTTTTTTCTATATCTAAAAATAAAACAACAAATATGAGCACAAGTTAATGAAATACTTTCTATAAGCAATAATATTTATTGATATAATTTAGGAACCAGATAGCCCGATTTATGGTGAATCTCTCCTATTAACAATACCATCCCCATACTTTTATCCTAAAAGCAACTAAAGCCCATATGGCACAGAAAATCATTCTACAAAAGTTTTGATGGAGATGGAAAGAAGAAACTTGGAGGTTTTGCTTTCTTTTTTTTCTTTTATTCCTTGATATTAGACTGCATTTACAATGTGGTTGACAGAGAAGTACTTCCATGGACTAGGTTTACTCAGTCAGTGGCCAGGAATTCAGGTGATCTGGGTTCTAGTTCCGGTTCTACCATTAATTAGCTGTGAGTCTAGATGAGTCACTTAATTGTTCAGAACATCATTAAAAATGAAACAATTAGTCTAAAGCATCTCTAGGGCCCCTTGAACCTTTAAAAGAAATTTTCATGGTTATGTGGGTTATGTAGAGCCAATATAGGCAGCATGGTGTAACAGATAAAAAACAAAGATCAAACCTAGGAAAACCTGGGCTCAAGTTCTTCCCCTGATGCACTGACTTAGTGTCCCTGGACAAGATACTAAAACTCTAAGGGCACCAAGACAACTATAAGATTATAATTCCACCAAAAAGTTGTGGACCTGCATTGTTGGGGGGAGTTTACTCACCTGGGAGTTCCCTACACCACTAAAATCACAAGCCCAGGCCTTATTCCTAAAGCCCATGTTATTTTCAGCTTCAATGTTACCTCTTCAAACTCAGTTTTAAAAATCTTTCTTCAGCAACAGATTGGTTCGAGTATTAATTTGACATTTAATCACTCATCTTTAAGCAAATGATGGGACATAAAAGTAAAAACCTTCTAAACAAAAAGACCCTAGAAAATAGCTAATTTTTCCATGTAAACACTATTGGTTGTGGAGAAAAGCCTGGCTTTGTTTTTTGGGGGGGATTAGGAGGTGGGGGTGGGGAGACAGGCTGGCAAACAGGCAGACTCTGGGGGAAAGGGTTCACTTCTTGTTAGAAATGTACTTATCACACAGAGCACTGTTATTCAGTGCAGTGGTAGAAGGAACCAAGAAAATATGCATTTATTAATCTCTTACTATGTGCTGGGCATTGTGATAAGCACTTTACAAATATCTCATTCAATCTTCATAACAACCCTGGGAAGTAGATGCTATTATTATCCCCATTTTACAGTGGAAGAAACTGAAGCAGACAAAGTTAAGTGACTTGCCCAGCATAACATAGCTAGTAAGTATCTGAGGTTACCTTCGCATTCAAGTTTTCCTGACTCCAGGGCCACCACTCTATCCACTATGCCACCTACCTAGGGACTAGACTAGAAGGGAAAGAATGGTTAGTAACCCAAAGGAAGAGGGCTTCTGTCATTTTGTGGGCATAGAGGAAATAAAGGTTCAGATGGCCTTACTTTAGGCAGAGGACATTTTACTGATAAGAGTATTTTGTACTCACTGTGGTTAAGTTTAAACTTTTTATGGTGAAAAAAAATGAATCATTACTAGTTAATAATAATCATGTTTTAGAGAAGAAATAGTCCAAACTGATGACAGTAAATTGCAGATAAACCAGGTAAAGGGTTTCCCAATATGTACTCAGAATTTGTAATCAGTAGTCAGAAAGTTCTTTAGATATGTGAGAGTATATTGCTAAAGTGACAAAGTATGGTTTGTAGGTTGTTGGGCCTAAGGAATGGGAGGGTGAGGTGGAGAGAAGATGCCATTGCTTTTTAATAAGATTAACACAATGTGACACACCTACTAAAATGATTTTCCTTAGAGAAAGGTAGTTTCATATATGGACTTTTTTTAACCATTTCTCTACATTATAGTAGGGTGATTTGAATGAGGGAGAAGTAAGGATTGCTGGGGGAAAGATATTAACCTAAGTGTCAGGATTTGTAAAACCAGTATTACTTCATAAAGCTTAATTTTGTACTTCAATTTCTTTATAGTAGGACAATTGGGGATATCAATGTAAGCAAAAATAATTTTCTCTGGAACAAACCTGGAATATTGCTCATTCAGGTTGTGACCACGAGTTAAATGAGACATCGATCATTTAAGTGAGAAAGAGTATGCAAGTATTCCAAGGACCATCAAGTTCTTTCCAAAAAGGAATTTCTTAATCCTTACTAGGTAGTGAATTTTAGTATCCCAATTTTGAAGGTGAGGGATCTGGAATTACATGACCAAAATCACACAGGATCTCATCATTCTCAATCTGAAGTTTTGCCACGGTTTTATGATTCCCGTCCCAGCCCTCTTTTCTTAACACTGGTTGCACAACTTTTATAGTCACAGATATTAAAACCAACAAGAGGTTACAGGGTCTGATTCAGTGAATAGCATTTCATAATTTAGACATCTGGGCTCCATTAAAAGAAAACTATGTATTCCTTACAGCCTCAGCAAAAGAAATGTCTACCATTGGAAAAGGACGAGAGGGAACAAAAAGTAGTATCCTTTCATCTCATGCTAGATATGGGTTTGGTGGGCTTCAAAACTTTCCATCTGAAGTAGAAATATAAAAAGAAAAACACCAAATTCCTGTCAGTTATGCCAATCTAAGTGAAAAAAATGCTCAAATCAATAGGCTGGGTTGTAAATGGCTCTTTACTAGCTCTCATCTCAGAATGATCATTTCCTCATTACTGTCCTTTTGCATTGAGTAGACTTGATTTTTTTTCCAGTATACAACATAAATTGAATGTCTCTGTCATTAATATATAAACCTGTGCTTTCTCATCATGAGAATTTTGGGTATCATCATCAATAATATCAAACTAATACAGAGATTGAGTTTTGTTTCACAACTCATTCCCTCTACTTTTCTGCTAAACACAAAATAGGGGAAGGGTGAGGTTTCAAGTCAGTTGGATAAACATGCATTAAGTGCCTCACAAAGTACAAAGCACTGTGTTAGGTCCAGGGGATACAATAATAAAAATGAACCATTGCCCAACCTCAAGGAGCTTACATTCTACCAGACTAAGTAGGTTTATACTTTATCAAAATAACTCTTCTAAAGTCTTAACTCCTCTCTACTTAAGAGGAATTCCCATGCTACTAAATGAAATGTGTGACAAAAGAGTTCAATGATTTTTTTTTTTTTGGTTTTTGGTTGGGTAATGGGGGTTAAGTGACTTGCCCAGGGTCACACAGTTAGTAAGTATTATGTGTCTGAGGCTGGATTTGAACTCAGGTCCTCCTGAATTCAGGGCCGATGCTCTATCCACTGTGCCACCTAGCTGCCCCCCAATGAATTTATTTTTAAGGTTTTAGTGACATAATAATGGAACTTTGTTGATTTAGTCTTTAGAACATTTCTCATTAAGCAGAAGCCTATTTTAAGATATTGTTGAAAAAATAGGTCCTAATTTGCTGGGTAAGCATGGGCTGCAACTTGGATTAAACTCAACATTTCTCAGTAGCTGGATGTGTGGAATAGTAGCTGGAAAAAGAATTGTGGCCAATGAAAAGAAATTATTCAGCCTGTTCTTTGAGGCTAATAGGCAATGTTGGAATTATGCCAGTCAGTAAGTAGTCCCAAAAAGGACCCTGATACTTCTCATGATGGGTGGTAATACCACATAAAAGAGGGGTCCCAGTTCAAACAGCTGAACTCCAACACTGGAAGCAAGCAGAGTTTATGCAAATATGTGCCAAAGGTAGCAAACCTCAGGACCTAATTTCATTTGCCCTTTTCAGAAATGTTTCTATCCTTAGGAAAAGAGAATTTGAACAAATGAGTAAGTAGAAACCACCTAGCTGACTAGAAGGACAGATAAAAAGGACAATAAGAATAAAGCTTCTCAGTAGTCCAGTTTTCCATGAGTTAGACTTGATTACTTCAAATGAATAAACACCTTTGAGCTGTTAGGTATAGAATCTTATTGCTTCCCATTAAAAAAAATTAATTAATGCATCACTTTAGAAAGGACCCTGACACTTTACATGTATATATTGCTTTATACTTTATGAAGTACTTCCACATGTTATTTTAGACAACTTGAATTTGTCCAAAAAATTAATTTGAAAAAGAAGTAAAATTTAACATTAAGGTATATATAAATTGATTCCATTGTTACCATGGAAACCAGATTGAGAAAATTGAATTTTATCCATTCAAAAGTTTTTTTTTAAAGCATGTAATATTGCTGTGGTTACTTAGAGTTACAGGAATATACAGAGTAACTAATTCTCCAAGAAGATTTAGACTATACCATGCAATTACTAGAATGCTGACTTAGATATCATTTGGATGAATTTTGTGTTTGGAGTTTCTGGGTGTTGCTTGTAAATCAATCAATAAACATTTATTGAGTGCCATTAAGGCACTGTGCTTTAAATAAAGCTTAATTTTAATCAAATTTGATAGTCACTGGAAGCAAAGGTGTGGTTACAGTTGAAAAGTCAGGTAAATGACCACTTTAGATATGGGGATTTGTTTCATGTATGTGTTTGTGTATACATACATATATTTCAGATTGCTCTGTGAGATGGTTTGACCTGAATTTCATGAAGATTTTTTCTTTTTCTTTTTTTAAGGAGCAGATTGTTCTCTTTCTATAATTTAAGTTTTATTGTACAATATCTTCTTATAAAAATATAGATTTAGATATTTAAGGGTGGGGTTGAAACCAAAACCACAAGTTTTAACTAACATATTTCAACTGATACTTCAGCTAGGTGGGAACACATCTCAATCAACCAAACACCTTACACTAAATATGAAAAGCCTCTGAAAGATATTGCATGAAGTGAAATTAAACCAAGCAGGAAGTCTGTTCCAGTTGGTTGAGGGATATCATCATACCTCCCAAGTCCTATAGATAGATATTGAATTAGCTGGAATCAGGGAGTAAAAAGCAGTGAGTGTTCCAGCATACCCCTAAGGAAAAATTACAAGGAGATTAGGGGGTGGGGTAGGGTAGAGTGGGAAAGAGAGACCTTGACTCTAGCCTGGGTATAGGTCTACTGGGTATAGGACTTTGCAAAGCTTCAATGATTTTGGAGGATTTTGATTTCCTATATTCTCATCAGGATCCTAGGAAAATCCCTTTCTGCCCATCCCCTCCCGGTAGTAGGTGCAGCAGGAGCCAAAGACAGACTCAATGGAGATCTACCATGCTTAAGGGGAAAAAAATTGAGCACTCCATGAATGGGAAAAAAAGACTTCCTGCAACCTTGAGCTGTGAGTCACCCTTTTGCTATATGTGATCTCTAAGCCTGAACCCACTTTCCCTTGGCCTCTGTATACATTTGTGGTACAGAATGGCAGACTTTGGAGGGATGTTTTGTATCAACCATTCTTACTGGATCAACTTTGAAATACTCCTTTAGAAAAGCCACTTAAGGGGCATCGAGGTGGCACAGTAGATAGGGCTCTGACCTTGGAGTCAAGAGGATCTGAGTTCAAACCCTGCCTCAGACACATTACACTTACTAGCTGTGTGACCTTGGGCAAGTCACTTAACCCCAATTGCCTAAGCAAAAAAAAAAAAGTCACTTAAGACTGGATAACTAAACAATTCTAATAAATAACTGGGGAGAGGGGAAGTACACTAATTGAGGTTCAAATCACTCAATTGAAAACAGAAAATCACTCACAACCCCTCAGGGGAACCTGAAGAGAAGTAATGGCCTTACTCTGCAATGTAAGACTAGTTAGTGAGAATAGAAGTTGGTATAAGAATCCTCAGAGCATGTAAGGGGTTAGTCTAAGGTGTGTTTAATTGGTTAATTGATTGAGATGTATTCTCATCTAATTGAGGTGTCACAGCTAAAATGTATGGTTTAGGTTTCAACCTCACCCTTAACCATCTATATATTTAATATATTAATGACTAATTAGTATGTTAATATATATCTATATGTTTATATTATTTCTATTCTATCTATATTTTTACACATATAAGTGTATGTATCTATATTTGTTGTTGCTATTGTTGAGTCATTTCCTTTTTTTTTTAAAGGCAGTTGGGGTTAAGTGACTTGCCCAGGGTCACACAGCTAATAAGTGTCAAGTGTTTGGTCTGAGGCCAAATTTGAACTCAGGTCCTCCTGACTTCAGGGCCAGTGCACTATCCACTGCTCCATCTAGCTGCCCCTATTGTTGAGTCATTTCAATCAACTCTTCATGGTTTGTGGTTTTCTTGACAGAGATACTAGAGTGGTTTGCCATTTCTTTCTCCAGCTCATTTTACAGATGAGGAAACTGAGGCAAACAGGGTTAAGTGACTTGCCCAGGGTCACACAGATAGTAAGTGTCTGAGGCTGGATTTGAACTCATGAGGATGAGTCTTCCTGATTCCAAGCCCAGTGGTCTATCTACTCTGCTATATACATACACATAAAGTTTTATGTAAACCTTATATGATCAGACAGTCTGGATTCCTTGGGCTCTATTCTAACAGAAAAGTGAAAGAAGTAGTTTATAATGAAAGAACATACTTGCAAAGAGATGAAAGCAAATTGGAAGGCACATAAGTACATGATGAGCTATTACACTTTCAAGGGGGGAAAATCTATATGGCATAGATTGGCTCTCTTTGAGCAAAATAATTTGTAGGAATCTGAGATAATCATTTATATAACTCAAAGATACTATTTTCATCTGAATTATCCAGGTAACTTAATCACCTTTAATGCTAAATCAGAAGAGTGGATTGTCTTTGCAATGTCAGATCTGTCATGGAGTTTTACATCATGAGGCTAATGGTCCAGTCGGACAGAGAATGGTGGTTAGCGCAAAGGGACAGTCAAGTTGAAGAGGTGAGTTTTGGTGCACAACTGCTGTTAAAGTGAACTCCATGCAGCATAAATGTCAAAATAGTGTCTAATAGGAAAAAGTAATGTCCATACTCTGATGACTTCATAGCCAAAATGGAGTCTTCAGTTTTAATTTTCAGTGGAATTTGGTGAACAAATGACTAGATACCCACCAAACCTTGGTACTAATGAAAAATACATTGCATTCTGAGAAAATCAATATATAGTTTGCCTGAGGGTATCCCAAAGGAAACATTCAGTTATTGAGGTTTAAAATACGTTAGCCCCAGAATAATAAAATTCTTGAATTGCAGGCGTTTGCAAGAACAGCAAAGGGGTTAAAGACATTTTATATTTTATCAAAGCTCTAAAACTGCTGTGCAGAGTTTTTATGCATTTCATATTTTCTTCTTGCTACTTCTTCATGCAGAAGCTCCCATCAATTCCTCAGAGCGTTCCTGCACTGTTTAGACCTTCTTAATTTGCTCTTCAAGTAAAACATGCTTATTCCCACTTCTATGTAGCCACCACAGGTTCACATTGTCACTGAAGATTGGGCTGGGGGAGTTGGGAACATGCATTGAAAAATGGGAAATTCTCATGGCTCCACAGCATCAGATTGAGTCCCCAAACTATTATTTATTCAGTTTGGAAAACGAGAGCTTCATTAGTGAAGATACATCACTTAAAGTATCTTCACCTGACTGTAATTTTTATGTTAGGATGCCTTTGCTTTAAAATAATGTGAGGAAAAATGGGGATCCCATCATTTAAATAGAGAGAAATGAAATTTTAAAGACAGGTCTATACAGCATAGAAATGAAATACAGGAAAACCTGAATTCAAATCTGACCTCAGATATCTACTAACTGTGGAATCCTGGGCAAGTCACTTAATCTCTATTTGCTTCAGTTTCCTTATCTGTAAAATAAAGATAATAATAGCATCTGCCTCCCAGGGTTGTTGTGTGGATAAAAATGAGATAACATTTGCAAATTGCTTTATAAACCTTAAGATGCTATATAAACACTAGTTATTATTGATATTAATAAATTCTCTTATAGATTTACATTAAATAAAAAATCAAACTATAATTCACATAATTTCCTAATATGGTCCCCAGCTAGCTCAAATTTACTAGTTCACTTTTTGTTGGGTCAACCTTACCTGGCACTCCTACAGAGAATAATCATCATCTTACATTCCTAAATATGTTCTATGTAATAAAACTATCAGGAAACTAGAAGATGTCTCAATATGGACATCACTTGGAGGAGGAATAAGATTTTTTTTCTAGAAGAAGTTATGGAGTCAGTTCTTCAAATAATATTGCCTTAGTAGAATAAATATTTTTATGCCAAAAGTTTTCAATAGGTCACTCATCTTTGACCTAAATGAGCTAAAAGTACATTTAGTCATATATTTCAAACTCAGTACTCCATTTTGATTATGGCTCCAAAGCAGTATGACCTTCGTAAGGTGTTCAGTTGCATTGTTGTTGTTCACCTTTCATTTCAAAGAAGATCAATGACATCACAATGTTGGAGTCATCTGTGACTGATCAGTCCATTACAGGTTAGGAAGGTACTACTACAGATCAGTCATGAGTGGTCCGTAAGAGGAAGTAGCTCTGGATTTGTACAGCTCACATTTCTTTGGGCTTCAGTGATTCTGCTTTGCTTGTTGGGATATCATCATACCTTCTTTGATGCAGGCACGCCATGCTAGACGATCCTGTGCCAGTGTTTCTCATGTCTCACAGTTAGTATTAAAGTTCTTCAGAGAGACCCTGGGAGTTTCCTCTTCTTCTGACCACCACACTGAGTGATTTTATACATATATGTATGTATGTATATATGTATGTATGTATGTATGTATGTATATTGTGTGTATGGGGTTTTAATACAGACTTGAACTATACTATAACCCAACGTCTTCCTAGATGTCTATAGTATTATAACACTATTTTCAGAGAACTTACAGACACTAATTCTATGGAGACCAAATTCCCAGCAAACAGTTCACCACAAATTGGTTGAGATATCTCAGCATGTGCAATATACTGAAAACCTAGGGAAATCCCAGGAGAATGTTTATCATCCACTGATAAATTCCACTAGTAAATTATCTACAGAAATTATGAAGAACAAACTCTCTAGTAGAGTAACCATATGTTCCAAATTTTCTAGGATGGTTCTGATTTTTAGAAAAGTACACTTTTGATGAAGTTTTGCAAAGGATATGTGTGTAGAAATATATACATGCCTATTATATATGTCTGATGTGTGTATATACACATAAATGTCAGTATGCACACACAAATGAGGAGAAATTCTCTATCAGAGAGCATGTTCCTGAGACTGGTCTCTCAGTGGCCAATCCCCTTCTACATGTATAAAAATGGTAATGATGTTCAAGAAGAGCATGTGATTCTAAATCTTATAAAGTAGACATTACAACAAACTTATTAAGGGTTTATATCTTACTCTATTTTAGATGAACGTAGAAAATTAAGTCTATCCATATAGAATGAATAAATATTCTTATTTTTAAACCCTGTCAACAATTAATTGGAATGTTGTTATCTATTTCTATAGTGTATAAGATTGGAGTTAATTTTATTGGGGTTTCTGAAACTGCAAAGCTAGAACCAGAATATGCACACATGATAACCTCAATAAGGTACGATCAATCACCTGGTAAGGCCCAGCCTGACCAGCCAGGCCAACGGCCTCTCTCCTGAGCACCTTTTCACTATGATACTGTTAAGTACTCTTTCCTTCTTTTGCTTTCAGAGTGAAAACCATATTAGCCTAGGATTTTAAAATCACCTTTTATAAATATGTTTTCGCATATCACACAAACGATTGTCTCACTTTTTATATATTGAGAGCTAGTCTCTGATTATCCAAAATATTTGGCTATTTGAACAACTACCAAGATTAGCAGAGCAGCCATCATAGCTCAAGCAAATTTGTATCAGAACTAAAAACAAACAAAACAATTATATTTATAAAGTATGGATACATTTTCATTCATGTGTGTATCTACAGAATCTAAAGACTACAGATTTCTTCATTTCTGAGAGAAATCCATTTAAACACAAGTGCAATGTAGTTCAGAGGTGGCCCATTTAACGTGGGTTTCAATACTATTTTCCCACTTCCTCAGTTGCTACTTGCTTTGCTACAACCATTAGATCGCCTAATATGGCTTCTAGGTTAAAACTAAAGTGGCAATGATAAAATTATTCTAATAGGCAGAATTAATCCTTTACTCCGTCATCAGTTTTCTTTGACTATTTTAACACATTTAAAATAGAGAATCAACCTGAGTCGAGATGATGTGGGTTCAAGTCTTACCACTAGTTCATACTATGGGCCTGCCCCCAGGCAAGTCACAACCTCTCAGTGGCCCCAGGCAACTTTCTAAAACAACAAATTGCAGAGGAGGTACTGATCTGCATAGGTAGAAGAATTTTCCTTACTTGGGAATACTTACACCAATGACATCATAGGTCTAGCCCTCCCCCTCAAAAATGCCGTTAATTGCCTTCACAGAGTTGTTCATGAAAAATGGAAGCCTATGCTCACTCAAACAAAATAGTATGCCACCCAACATCTAGTGTATTTCATTTTATATTTCATTCATATAATTCACAAGAGCTTTTAGAAACAAATAGAGATGTGCATTACTTTCAAAGGTACAACTTTTGTTTAGAATGGTTTGCTTTTCTCTCTGTAGCATAATTGTTATTTCAAAATAATTGCATTTTAGATGCTCAAAGAATAATAGTAATTCCTTTATGGGGAAACAAGTGTTTCATAAAGCCCATCAATGTATATTGTAACCTTTGTATTTTCAGAAAATCTGAAACTTATAGACTTTGTGTCTTGAACTTTCAAATAGAATGTCCAAGAAGTCATAACTCCTGAATGCTCAAGGCCATGTCTATCAAAGGTAAACCCATTTGTATTTGACCACGTTTAATCTAAACATGAGACAAGTAGAAAGCTATGAAGATCTCCTGGTTGTTTGTGGAGTTAATGTTTTTCCCCTCTCAGGTTTTAATTTTTTTGCACTCTGAATTATTTTCTGTTTAAATATTCTATATAAATTAAAGTAAACATTTTTTGTTCTTAAGTTGTTTTTCAGCCATGTCTGACTCTTTGTGACCCCACTGGGAGTTATCTTGGGAAAGATACTAGAGTGGTTTTTCATTTCCTTATACAGCTTGTTTTACAGATGAAAAAATTGAGGTAAGCAGGGCTAAGTGACTTGCCCAGGGTTACACAGATAGTAAGTCTCTGAGACCAGATTTAAACTCAAGAAGGTGAGTCTTCCTGTCTCCAGGCCAAGCATTCTCTACTGCCCCAAAATCAAGCAGAGGTACAAGTAAACGTTTTAATTAACTAATTATAGTGGTGACAGTGTTTTTGAATAGTTTTAAAATATTTTCTAACTGTTAAAAACATGACACAAAAATAAAATGTCTTTCCATAAAATTATATAATAAACATTCAAAGGTAATTCTCAAATGCTTAAAAGTTATATAATTCTTAAAAAATATCACATTTACTACAAAAAAATAATAAATTATACCAGGAAAGAAATGTTAAAATGATCAGGCATTCAAAACTGAGAGAGAAAAAAAAAAACATTTCCATCCCAAAATGCACTCACTGAATTCAGGGGCTCTCTTCCTTATTTACTGCTACAGTCCCTGGCCAGAACACTGAATTCAGAATAATTCTGTGGGTGAAGTTCTCAGTCTACTTATTTAAGAAAAAATAAAGGCAGATTTCTTCTGATCCTGTAGTTCCTTATCATTTTTGCCCCAGCAACATTTTTCTAGTCTCTAAAATACTCAGTGGAATACAGAATAAGGTTAAAGGCAACATTTTGTCTTTGAGGCCTTCCTTAGGCAGAAGAAGAAATAGAAAAATGTTAGTTTTTTTAGATCATGGCCTGAAGAAAGCCTAACAGCCAAAACATCACCTTTAACTTGAATTCCATTTCTGAGCAGTTTGTTAGCAACTCCTGCTTTCTTCTTCAGTAGAAAAACTGATATGGCATGTATGCTATCCTTATTTTCAACACTCTAGCTCTTAGAGGGACTCATTAGAAAGTCTCATAACATTACTAACCCCTTTTTTTCTCTCTTGATATAGCAGAAAATGAATCCTTAGTCAAGCTATAAAGGAGAAAACCCAATTTGCTACTTTATAACTGTCTGAAATTTAAGGCTTACCTTTAGGGTGTATATATTTTCAAACCTTTAACTAGGTGAAAAGAGCATCTTTTTCTTCCTTAAACTAAAAGACCTGGTCATTATGATGTAGGCACTCATTAATCCAAGGGATAGCAGTACATTAACCCTGGGACTGTCAGAAAGGGCAGTGCCGAATTGCAGTTGGTGCAGAGTTCAGATTTTATCATCTTAACTCCTACTCTACCTCTTCCTACTACCCAGGGTCCAAAATAAGACTGAATATGACGTTCAAGACTCAGATACAAGAAAATGTAATAGAAAATACAGAAACTTAGCAAAGATTCCAGATCTTTAGACCTTTGTATACTTTCTTCTCTTGTTCTTTCTGTATCTATAGCTATGAGGCAGCTTGAAAATGGTTTAAGTGAAAAATGATTAAATTAGTGGCTCAGGGATCTTTGAGATCCAAAACATTAAATGCAAGTCCTGATTGAATCTACTTGCTCCATTCTATTTGTGTTTATTATTCTCCTCACAATAAACAAAGGACTTAACCACATTAACAGACTTAAATCAGTTTGACCGCTCTTTGCTTTAGGATCCCATTCCTTCTATTTAGCAGATGACTGGAATATAGTTATGAGGATAATGTAAATAGAAAATAAACTGTCCATACATGTGTCATGTATGTGTAGGTAGAGATATATATATATATATATATACACACACACATATATACATACCTATATATGTTACTGTACTTAAATTTGTTCTCCAAACTTTTCCCCTAGATAATACAATATTCTCAGAGCCCAGAAGGGTAAGATCATCATATCCAGCCCTTTCATTGTGTAGAAGGCTCTACTGTACACTAAAAAGCCTATTCACTGACCCTTAATTTTTTTTATAACCATAAAATAATTTGACCTGAATGTTCAGTATCATGTTCCTATAGGGACATATCTGTTATCTCAGGTCACGTCTACACATGGGCATGTTGAGAGTTAAAGTAACTATCCCAATCCTTCATTCACTTAATAAGTATTTATTGATCACTGTCTTTGTCCACACTTAAATGACAGAATGTGGCAATGCGCCAATGTCCAAACAGTAACTCCATTTCATTTCGATCAAATGAGATAGCATATATAGTACAAAGTATTTTGCAAACCTTAAAGCTCTATACAAATGCTAGCTATTAGTAGTAGTAGTACATGTATGTGCATACTACTTCCAAACTTGTGAAAAAGAAATATATATGGCATATATGCATACATATATATCTTACTCCCCTTAATACCTCATAGCTTTTGATATTTCAACACACACAAACACAAAGCCTAAATCATGAAATTATTCATAAACATGTAATCTTGATCCTAAATAAATCTGAAAAAACAAAGTTATACAGAGGAGATAATCTAATGACTGATTTGGACATAAAAGTTCATATCCTTGCTTAACTCTTGATGGAGTAGATAGAGTGCTGGAATTGGAATCAGAAAAATCTGAGTTCAAAGTTTGCCTCTGTTCTTTACTACATCTATGCTCCTGGACAAGTCATTTGACCTCTTTAAGACTCAGTTTGCTCATCTGTAAAATTAGGAGATTAGAGTAGATGCTCTCTAAGATCCCTTCCAATTCTGGATCAAGGATCTTATGATCTGTAAGACTGCAAAATGTTCTCTATAGTAGCTACTTCATAGAATTTGCTGTAAGACTCAAATGAGCACATAGGCAATGTGCTTTGGAAACTCTAAAGTACTCTAAATGTGAGTTATCATCATCAATGTTATTAATATATTTTTCAAATCAACTGTTGTACTATACTGGTAATGAATATGTTATCAAGTAAAATATTTCCTTCCACCTTTCTTAAATTAGAAAACTTAACACAACACAGAAACTTTCTTTGGTATTTATTTAGTCTTATTTTGTTTTCTTTTTACCATGTATATGAAAAGAAAACTAAGAAAAACTTTCTCATTTTGATTTTGACTTGCCATTACCTGCCTTTGAATGATCAGAGTTAGCAACTATTTTTAATAGCAAATATCATCTATTTTGTGTGTGTCAGCTGTGGGGTGGGGTGCAGAGGGAGGGGAATGACTTTTATTTTTAAAAAGGAAATACAATGATCTAGAATACAATTTGTATAGAGTAGCAAATTAGCAAGAATGAAAACAACAAACTTCCAGCCAAGATGGCAGCCTGAATGGGAGGCAAACCACCCAGCCCCTGCATACCTACTCCAGCAGAACCTTGAAGTTCACATAAGATTAAATAATAATCAAGGAACTCAATGAGAAACTATAGTTTAGGGCCTTCTTTCAAACAAGGACTTCACAAAAAGTTGGCTAGAAGCCCAACAGCAGTAGGAAAGTAGGCCACTGGCCAGTACCAGCTCACAGAAGACTCAACACAACCATACACTGTACAGAGATATATGTTGCCTGCAAAGTTTAGGGGTTGGAGGCAGTAAGAGTAGAGAAAGGCTGAGGATAGGGAAGTTGAAAGTCCCAAGGAGCTATGGCAAAACACAAAGCTTAGACTGAGACAAGTCAGACTGAGATGAGTCTGAGGACCTTGATTACTGCTCAGTCCTGAGATACCAGAGAGGGTCCTAAAAATTCCTTAAAAACCTCAAAGATCCAGGGATCCAAACCCCAGGAAATGGAAGTGAGGGTAATATCCCTGGGGTCTCAGAACAAGACCAAGGAGGACTGACCACCTCACCCACAAATGCAGGAGAATGCAGGGCCTGGTCTTGTCATAAAGCTCCAATTCAGGAAATATAGTTGAAGACAAGAGTAATTCTAGAAAATATCAGCATCAAAAATTGTTGCAAAGATCCCTCCCTTGGGAAAGCAGGTTACTAAAAATAATAATGATTGTAAATATGAAGATTCTCTTCTGAAGAAGGAGCCATTCCATAACAACTGTAAACAGAAACTCAAAAGAAAACAGGGATCTTGCAAAGAACTATACAAATACTTAGAAGAAATAAACCAAGCTATAAAAAGGAAATACAAATTTCTAAAGGAAAAAAAATTAGAAGGAAAATAGCTTAGAAGAGAAAGTGGTAAACCTCAACCATGAAATGGACTCCCTAAAAACAGAATCAATTAAACAGAAATCAATGACTCCATGAAATAGCAAGAAATATTAGAACAAAATCAAAAGACTGGGGGCAATATAATAAAATGTAAGATATATGTTATCAAACACAACTGACTTGGAAAATAAATCAAGGAGAAATAACTTAAGAATCAGTAGACTCCTTGAAAACCATCATTAAAAAGAAAACCTGGGCACTATTGTGATTTCACAATATGAAGAACTCACAAATGAAAACTGCCCAGATCTATTAGAATCTAAGGGCAAAGTGAATGTAGAAAGAATCTACCAATTATCTTCTAAAAGGAAGCCTAAAAAGAAAAATCCCAGGAATATCATAGCCAAAATCCAGAACTACCATGTTAAATAAAAAAACTTTATGAAGAATTTGCATTATGAAGAATCTTGCATTTAAGAAAAATCAAGAATCTAGGAAGAAGTATATCCCATTCCAAAGAACTACAGTCTGGATTATATAAGACTTGGTAGTTTCTATTTTAAGTGAGAGGAGAACTTGGAATTTAATATTCCCAAAAGCAAAAGAGATAGTCTTATGATATAGAATAACTTACCCTGCAAGTTGCATGTAATACTACAAAGGAAAACATGGGCCTTTAATATAATGGAGGACTTAAGCATTTCCAGTGAAAAGATGAAAGTTGAATAGGAACTTTGAAATACAATGCAAAAATCAAAAGAAACTTAGACAAATAAAGTTTGTTTGTTTTTTAAGAAATTGTAAAGGGTTCTATAGTGATGTAATACTGAATTCTAATAAGAGGAGAAAACGCAGTCGTGCATTCACAACCTTGATGTCTTTAAAGGGTATTGAGTTAAATAAAAAACAACCTTCATAGAGGGAGGAATCTATTCTGAGGGTCTGAAGAGGGGAAGAGAGGAGAAAGTAAAAGGAATATACTAGTGTGGAAAGGAGAGAGAGAGAAGAGGGGGAAATTTTTATTTCTCATAATTGGGAAGAGTGAGAAGTTTATAAACATAGAGGAAGGTATGAGAGGAATGTGCATCAGGTGAACCTCACTCTTATCTGAAATAGAAAAAGTATTGTTGAACATATACACAACAATAATTTGGTTTAGAAATACAGGGAAACAAGCTGGGGAGGGGGAGTAGGGCAGGAGGTATTAGCAGACTAAAGGGTGGAGGAAAGAAAAGCAAAGAGCTAGAATATAAGGGGGTGCCTTAGTTGGCCTCTTAGACAATTGGTGTGACTGAATAAATTGTGTTATTTGAATGTAAAGGAATATTATTGTGCTATAAGAAATGATGAAAGAAATTATTTCAGAGAATACTGGGAGGTATGAAGTAAAACCAAATGAAGTGAGTAGAACTAGAAGAATTCATTTAAAGACAGTAACATTACAATGAAAAATAACTCAGAAAGACTTAAGAACTCAGATCAATGCAATGATCAACCACAATTCCAGTGGACTTTTTGCCATAGCAAAGTATGTTACCTACCTACATAGAAGTGAAAGGTACAAGTTGCAGAAAGAGACCCATATTTTTGACATGGCTTTCATATGGATTCATTTTGCTTTCTTTTTGTTTTTCTTTCTTTCTCTTAGTTTTTAATTGGAGGTGGCAGTGAACAATATTTATGCCAAAAAATAAAGGGAACCATTTAAAAAAAATACAGAAGAGGACAGAAGGAAGTTCAGAAGGAAGCACAGACAAACAGGATAGTTTTGAAAGCGATGTTTTGAAAGTGAAAGAATGTATGGTATATATTTTTGAAAAGCAAATACTATGAAATAGAGATTTACAAGTTCATACAGAATCCTTCTTTTGTGTTCTTGGTGTATAGGAATGCTCTTTTTTAATGTTTAAATTCAAAATGAAAAACTTAAAATAATCAATCACCAAAACAGATGTCCGTCTGTATCTACATATCACAAAATGAAACTGAGATTAAAATTATTTGTTGAATGCTTCCCCCACCCCACCCTTGGCCTTTTAAGCCTAAACAAATAATTAGATCCAGATTTCCATTTGGGAGTCTGAATTATCTAGATTGCTTGTCAATGATTAATTGAAAGGTTGCACCTACATGATCCTATTTGGCTAAGAATCACTTTAAGTCTAGTGAACCAAAAAACCATTCATCTAGTTTCAGGTCAAATTATTTAATTATATAAAAGAATAATGATGAATCAAAATACACTTTTTTTTCTTAATCTGGTCTATTTTTACCCATCACCATTTATACACAATGATAATAAACTAATGCAGTAGTACTCCCCACTTACTGATTTGGCTCACTGCCCACAAACTTGAGTACAGAGTTTAACCAAATAATGATTGCTGTGGACCTAGTATATTTGATTAAACATGTTAAATTTTAGGAAACTGAAACAAAGAAATATTGACTTCATGGCAAAGGTAGAAAAGCATTGTGAGATAATCTACCTAGTATGTCTAAGAATAAAGTAGTTGATATTTCGACAAAAATTGAACAGATCATATGTTGGCATCAACTGAATGTTTATCTGTATTGAATATCTGGATTAATCTTTTTTATAATAAATTATTATGTAAATTTTGAAAATTTATGACCAAACAAGAGATAGAGAACATTATGAAATGCAAAATGTATAATTTTGAATATATTAAATTTAAAAGTTTTTGCACAAAGACAATGCAACCAAGATTACAAAGGATGCAGAAAGCTGAGAAATGACTTTGACAGCCATGGTCTCTGATAAAGGCCTCATTTCTAAAATATATAGAGAACTGAGCCAAATTTAAAAGGATACAAATCATTCCCCAATTGATAAATGGTCAAAGCATATGAACAAGCAGTTTTAAGATGAAGAAATTAAAGTTATCTAAAGTCATATGAAAAAAAAATCTTCTAAATCACTATTGATTAGAGAAATGCAAATCAAAACAACTCTGAGGTACCACATCATACCTATCAGATTGGCTAACATGACAAAACAGGAGAATGATAAATGTTGGAGAAGATGTGGGAAAATTGACACACTAATGCATTGTTGATGGAGTTATGAACTGATCCATCCATTCTGGAGAGCAGTTTGGAACTATACCCAAAGTACTATAAAACTGTGCATATTCTTTGACCCAGCAATATCACTACTAGGTCTGTATACCAAAGAGACCATAAATAAGGGAAAAGGACCCACATGTACAAAAATATTTATAGTGGCTCCTTTTGTGGTGGCAAAGAATTGGTAATTGAGCCCATCAATTGGGGAATGGCTGAACAAGTTGTGGTATATGAATGTAATGGAATACTATGGTTCCATAAGAAATGAGCAGGCAGATTTCAGAAAAACCTGGAAAGACTTACATGAACTGATGCTGACTGAAATGAATAGAAGCAGGAGAACATTATACACAATAGCGACATTGTGTGATGACCAGCTTTGATAGCCTTAACTCTTCTCAGCAATGTGATGATCTAAGACAATTCCAAATGACTTGTGATGGCAAATGCTATCCACATCCAGAGAAAGAACTATGGAGTCTGAATGCAGATTGAAGCATACTATTTTCTCTCTTTTTTTCTTTCTTGTGGTTTTTCCTTTTTGTTCTGGTTCTTCTTTCACAGCATGACTAATGTGGAAGTATGTTTAATATGATTGTACATGGATAGCCTATATGAGACTGCATGCCATCTTGGTGAGGGGTGAAGGAAAGGAAGGAGAAAAATTTTGAACTCTAAATCTTATAAAAGAGAATGTTGAAAACTAAAAATTAAGAGAGAAAATTTTTAAAATAATAAAAGACTTTTGTAGAAATCTTTAACTGAGGCATCTAGAATTAACAAATCTTTCTATCCACTCTGTCAGAACTGGAAAAATTACTTTAGCATTCATCAGTTTCATTGTGGACATACTGCATAAATGTAAAATGATCAGTGAAAATAAACCAAACAGAGACCTCTGAAAAGCTACTTTGGTAGAATTATTGTAACTAAATTTGAAAGTTAATGCTTCCTTCAACTAAAACAATCTAATTGTGGTTGCACTTTATATCTTTTGGGTTGCTTCCACTATTTATTGATATAATTTTTCATCACATTTGTCTCTTGTGATCTAAAAGCAAACTATAAATAGACTGAATATATTACTTAATCTTATTCACATATTTTGATAAGAAACATTAAGGTTCCTTTTAGAACAGTGCTTTATTAGTTAGTATGAAACTTAAGGTATTACCAATTTAAATATTATTCTAGATAGAATAAATTTAGATAGAAGACTAAATTAATTGATGATATTCTTACATATGTTACAAAATGTATCACTTATCAATGTAAATCAGCTTTGACTTTTTTCCTGGATATATAATAAGATTCCCCATTCTACCCTCCAACTTTTATAGTTCTGTTGAAGGCACCATTATCTTTCCAGTCTCCTTGGTTCATAATCTCACCACAATCTTCAAATCTTCACCCTCTCAGGTGACATAGATGCAGTCAACTGCCAATGTGGTTCTAACCTCCACAAAATCTCTCCCATCTGTCCCCTTCTCACTAAGCTCTCTCCTTAATTCAAATACTCATCACCTCTCACTGGTACCATTGCAATAGTCTCCTTGGTCTCCGTGCCTCAAATTTCTTACCACTACAGTCAGGCCATTCTCTATGCTCAGTCCAAAGTCATCTTCACTAAATGCAGATCTGATCTTGTTACTCATTTATTAAATTCCTGACTTTGAACTTTACTCCTCCGCCACCATTTTGTGATCCAAACAAAATTACCTACTCCATTCCTCACAACAGAACACTCTATCATCCATAACTGGAATTCTCACTCCTCGCTTCCACCTCAGAGAATCCTTCTCTTCCTTCAAGATACAACTGAAAGACAATCTTCCACATGAAACCTTTCCTGATACCCCAACAACTAGTGCCTCTCTTCCAAACTGTCTCTTATTTAACTACTTTGAATTTATTTTCTTTATATTTATTCTGTATATAACTTAAGCTCATTTTAAGTAAGGGTTGTTTCATTTGCTGGATTTGTATCCCCCATTGACTAGCACAATGTTCTTAATTTATGGAGTGCTTAATAGATGTTACTTGATTGATTGGTTGAGTCCTCAACACTGAGAAAGGCTTCTGTGAAACAGAGGGAGTTATTGTGTATCCATGTCAAAAATGTATGCCCTTGACATCTATGCTATGTGCAACTCATTTTAAAATCAAATTTTAAACTCATTTTAAAAAGCTAAAATTATAATGCAACTGGGAAAATATCTAGACGCATTCAAAAAACTACAATGATATTTTTAAATATGGTAAACATTTAGATACAAACATTTGCAAGACAATATTTATAGCAGCATTTCAACTTAGAATACAGCTCTAATTATAATTTAAATATGAAAATTTGGGCTTTCACCCCAGTAAATTGTCCACACTTAGATAGGGGCAAGTCCACCTCTATATCCATCAATAAATTCTGCCAGACTCTGTAGTTAGGGAGTCATCATCAAATGTTGTAACTACATGCTAGCCAGCAGTCTTACTGACCAAACAATGCAAAGCCTGATTCATCCTGGCTCATGAATATTACCACATGAGTGGCAGATTATAGTGGTCCAACAAGTGGGCAAAATATTTCAACAAATTTTATCTGCATTATCTGCAACTTCTAGCTTGACTTTTTTTTTTCCAATCACCTGCCTCTTTTCTCCCCTAAATCCATCCATGCATTTATGCATTCATTCATGCATTCAAGAAAAATTCTACCACAATTTTGAAAGCTGATAAGATAGGATGGAGAAGACACAGATGATAAAACTGAAAACTAATTGTGAGTTTTGTGTATATGTTACACTTTTGCTCCCATGAAATCTTTCAAATCTTAACTGATAGTACCCTCAAAATATGGTACAATTGAGAATGACTGTCTTCTAACTGAGAGAAATAATTATTTCTATTTAACACCTAATTATTGAAATAAGACCAAGTTTTTTTTGCCTTTTCTACTTCTTCATACAGAAATCAACCAGTGTGGGAAATTTGGGGCAGGACTTTCCAGGCAGGAAAGCTAAGATCCAATCAAAGAAATTTTAAGTTTTGGCAAATAGGTGGATTCCTGCTCATTGTGTTTACTCAGACAGATTTGAGGAAATGTGTGTTCTTCCTTTTGTCAGACAGGTGATATGGAAATTGACAAGCCTCTTTGATCAATATTTGGGTGCTCAGTGTCACATACTTCAAGGCCCTCATTGGAATAAGCCCACCTCTCATTATAATATTAATTGTCTCATTGATTGCTAACTAATCAGAGTTGATTGCCACCCTCAGGAACACCCACTCTTCTAAGGGCATGCTGTGAGCCCACAACAATGAGTCATCTTTGTTCCAAGACATACAGCCAAATGACCACTCCTTTTTTTTAATAAAATTCTAACATTATTGATAAAATGATTAATTACCCAGAAACTATGTCTCTTGAACTTTTTAAATAACTTAGAATTCACATAACTTAGAATTCTGGAATTCTCGACAAAATAAACAATACAGGTTTTTCTGTATTTAATGTTATATATTTTAACTCAGGCTCTACATAATAATAAAATTCCAATGTATTATTTAATCCAAAATTATGAAAACAAGAATTAACAAATTTGTGTCAAATGGGAAACAATGTTCTTAAGGCCAATGTGATCATGCTTTGATGGGTACCATTTTCATACGCAACCCAACAGCTTTAATTTTTTATTTAAAAATAGATTCCAGAAATATGTTTATATTCCCATTATTACAATATTGGTCCCTATCTAGAAAGAACTAAGACAAAATTATTGATTACTTATTGTATCTATTTCTTGACACTATTCTGTGGACCCACTATGAATTGCCTTGAAATGCAACTTTTTGTTTGATGTCCTAATTCTACAAATTAAATTTTTAATCACATATTGAAGTGCTATGGAAACACCAGAATTAGAGATAGAAAAGAGATATCTGTCAATCCCTACATTGACACTGATTATGTTCTTGAACACTTAGTCCATTGTATTTAAGACAAAATAAGCCTTCACAAAAAAATTCTACTGTAGTATCAAAAATATTCAATTTCCATTTTCTTAGGATTGATTCCATCATCACATCTCTCTTTTCTACCTCTATTTTATCTAGCCAGTGTGTATGAAAGCATTACAAATAGAATAGCATGACACAAAAGCAAGGTATTATTGTTATTGCCTAATAATAGTATCATTATCATTTGATGTAATATGCAATAATATAATTATGTAATAATATTACTAATATTATTGTCATTTAATCTTTATCAAGATAAACTAAAAACCTTGCCTTCAATGAGATGCCATCTTTGTCCATGAAAGTAAAATGAATGCTTATATTAGTTTTTACATGCTCGGAATGCAGGTAAGGAAATATTTATGAAGCATTTTCTTACCATTTTGAAGCCAAATTTATAGGGACAAACACCCTGCTCACTCTCTAGCCTTGTCCTGAAGAACCTTTGGCACTATAGGGAATACCAAAGTTGATCAAATCAAGGTATTTGTTATCAACTTGGCAGACAAACAGTAATATGGTTTTGTGAATAATGTTTTCAAAAAGATTTCTGTGAACTTTAGTGTAAATTGGGTAACTCAGCAACCATTTCTAATCAGATATTTATAAAGTAATAGCCTTTTACTAATAGGAATCTTAATTATCTCCAGATCTTCAATCATTTCTGAAATTATCTATAATCCCTTCCAACTAAGTGCATTTTTTCTCTTTCTCTTTCATCTTTTCTCTTACGATCTCTTCTCTCCCATGCTCACTTCATGTACAAAATTATCCCAAAGCATAGAAAACCACACAATTTTTGAAAAAGACTCTTACTTTATGTATATACTTGTATCACACACTCACCATCAGAAGAATTAAATATTTCCTTGAGAACTGTCATTGGTCTCAAAAGTGTCATATTTAAAACATCATGTCTCCAAAATCATTTAGATTAGTTTGATTAAAATAAAATAACACTTTCACAAGTGACAAGCGTTAAAGTTCTATTGTCTCCTTCTGCCTCCTCCAGGATAATTTCCCAAAATTCTTTGTGTTTTCTCCACAATATTTCCATTGGAAAGCTCATTCAACAATATGACTTCAGGCCCTATGCCACTGTTGCCTAAATCTATCTTTCTAATCTTGCTCCCTAAGATGATTTCCATCCCCACATGTACCTATTAGACATTTCCAATAAACTATTTCATTATAACTTCACATTCAAAATATCTAAAGCTGATTTATAGTCTTCAGTCCAAAAGCATCTCTTCCACCCAATTTACTTCTCTTTTCCAGTCCCCCTGGCTCAAAATTTTGAAATCATCATTTTGCCTTTGAAAATGTTTACATTCATTCCTTCTCCTTCCATTGCTAAAGCTACCAACCAAATTCAATCCCTCATCACCACATGTCCCACAAGATCTAGTGATAAACCTCCTATCTATCCTTCTTAATTTTGAAGTCTACCTTCCTTCAATCTATCCTCCAAACTGACTTCAGAATTGTCCCTCTTGAACACAGTTTGCATGTCATCAATAATCTGTTCATTGTAGAGTGGCTCTCGATTCTCTCCTATTTCCTTCCCAACGTATCTCTTCTTTCCAAGTCTCAAATTCCTCAGTAATCAGGTCACACTTGGGAGGCAGCATAGTATAAAGGAAAACATACCAGATTTGAAGGACCTAAGTTGAAATCTCAGCTCTGCTACTTACCTTTTGTAGGACCCTAGGCAAGTCATTTAATCCTTCTGGACCTCAATTCCTCATCTGTAAAATGGAGGTATTTAACTAGGTAACCTCTAAGGCCCCTTCCAGCCTTATGTTTCTATGATCCAATTTGACCATCACCTTTCTCCTTCTGCCAGGCTGCCCTCCTCACTATGCCAAGAATATACTTCTCATTCCTATCTCCATTTATTCACTTGTATTGTTTCCCTAATCTGGAATGGTTCTTCTAACCTCTTTTACCTGTCTAAATCCTTCCCCTTCTTTAAGGTTTTCTTACAAGTACTACTTCCTATAAAGTCTTGCTGATATCATGGTTCTCTGAATTCCTTAAAAAAATTTACATTGATTATCTTCATAACATTTACATATTGTTTATATCTTTCATTAATTATTTTACATGCATTAGTCTAGTACTCCTAACTAACATTTTAAGTTTCCTCAAGGCAGGGGTCATATCTTATCATTGTTCTGACTGTCCCAAAGCATCTAGTAGAAGGGCTAAGCACATAGAAAGTATTCAATAAGCACTTGTTTAAGTTGATAGATTCCCTATTAGCCTAAAGCTCTTGCAGGGTTTCTTCAACACATAGTTGCTGTTTTTAATACAGCATAGTAAGTAGAGTACAATATGGTATCACAAATAAATTGATGTTGTATAATGGGGGTTCTCCATTTCCATGAAAATCCTGAGTATGGCCTGGATGAATGAATTTAATCTAGATAGTTCCCTGTTTTGTTTCAGTTTGTAATTGTTGCCAAAATTATTGCTGATACAGATTCTCCCCAATGCTTATCAGCCCTTACTGTTAAGTTAGGTATACATCAACTATTTGGCATGATAATAATAATAAGGAGGCAGAGGAGGAGGGAAGAAGAAGAAGAAGAAGAAGAAGAAGAAGAAGAAGAAGAAGAAGAAGAAGAAGAAGAAGAAGAAGAAGAAGAAAAAGGAGAAGGAGAAGAAGAAGGAGAAGAAGAAGAAGAAGAAGAAGAAGAAGAAGAAGAAGAAGAAGAAGAAGAAGAAGAAGAAGAAAAATAAGGAGAAGAAGGAGATGAAGAAGGAGAAGGAGAAGAAGAGAAGGAGAAGAAGAAGAGGAAGATGATGATGATGATGATGATGATGCTGATGATGAAGGAGAGGAAGAAGGAGGAGGAAAAGAAGAAGTTAGAATTTATATGCCACTTTAAAAAACCTCCAAGGAAGGCCCTTAAGGTTTTCAAAGTGCTTTACAAATATTATTTGATTTTATCCTCACAACAATCCTGGGTAACAGGTGCAAATGAGGAAACTAAGACAGACAGAAGTTGAATGATTGGCCCTACAGTTAGTAGGTATATGAGGTTACATTTGAAATAGTGTCTTCTTAACTCCAGCTCCTGGGACCTATCCGTTGTGCCACCTAGCATTTAAGTTGTTAGTTGCCACAGAGCACTGACAGTAGAAATTCATAGAGCTCCCAAGATGGTAAAAATTCTCTAAGCCAAGCATTAAGTATGTATTCAGCAACTACTGTGTACCAGGTACTAATGTTTGTCCTAGTGGTCTGAGAGTTAGTACAGTTATTAAAGTACCTAATGTATCATCAGATAGAATTCATTCTACCCTAAAATGATGCATCATGCAAAAATCTATTTAGTCTACTGAATTTCAAAGGAAAATTAATTGACACAATTTCCTATTCAATTGTTTTATGAACCATCCTCCCATATCTAATTAGCTTCTAAGTCTTACCAATTTAACTTCTGAGCATTTCTCCAAATCCATAGCCACACATGGCTTATATGGCCACCACCTTCATACAGGCCCTCATCACCTCTCTCCTGCATTTTGGAATAGCCTTCTAATTGGATTTTCAGTTTCCAGTTCCCCTTTCTCCAATTTATCCTCTCTAGAGCTGCTAAAATAATCTTCCTAAAACATTGGGATTATGATGCTATTCTGCTTAAGAATTTTTAGTGGCTCCCTATTGCCCCTAGGAGAAACTAGAAATTCCTCAGTTGACATTTAAAGCATCATTATCTTGTTCTAGCACACCTTACCAAATTCATTATATCTTTCTCCCTTTTATAAGCTCTTCATTCCAGCCAAAATAGTCTGTTTGCCTTCCTTAATCTGGTATTCCATGTCCCTAAGCCTTTGCAACATTCTTAGACATTCTCTCCTTGCTACCATCTTCAGATTTTTTAGTTTTCTTTAATCTCCAACTCAGGTGCCACCTTCTACCAGAAGCTCTACCAGATTCCCCTGCTAGCTTCCTTCTCAAATTATCTTGTATTTACTTGTTTATGTAAATTGTGCATATTCCCTTCCCTTCCCCTCTTTTCCCCAGGCAGAATGTAAACTCCTTAAATTCTGGTTTTTAGTTTGGTCATTGCATCCCTACCACCTATCACAGTTTCCCCTATAAAGGAGGATCTTAATAAATGCTTGTTGAATGTAATTGAAAATAACCATTTCTTGCAACAACACATATACTCAAATCTATCTACATAATGAATCATTTACGTCCATTATTCTTGTAAGTTGGGTACCACTTGGAGTTTTAACAGTATTATTTTATAGTTAAGGATTACTTTAGACAGGAGAAGTGGTTTACCTTTATTGTTTCTATTATAAGCTGAAAAAAAAGTAAGCTTTTTTGTTAATTTAGAAATATTGTGTCATCCCAGATTAGATAGACTAATCAAAGTGAAATAAAATATATCCACATTACCTAAAATTCAAAAGCATATCACCATGTACTATTTCATCTGTTTGGTAAGAGAATATTATTGTTACTGAGGCTGGGGTTCAATCCCTTTGAGGGCCAGTTAGCTTGGCTTTATTCCATGGCTACTGGATGAATGTCTTACCCTGGCTAGCCACCTAAAAAAAACAACATGGTTTTTGTCACAGAGGGGAAAAGGTAAAAAAAAAAGTGGGGTGTATTTCTGCACAAAAGTATCTTCATTCCTGGAAAAATAAAAGCCCAAACATATGCATTACTAATGGTCCATTGCTGCTATAATTTTCCCATACAAAAGACAACACATATATACTCATGCACATTCAGAGAATTCTTTGCAAGTTTAGTGTTTTGTGCTCCAGTAAATATCGGAAATGGTAGGAAAAATTTGCATAAAATTTCACTCATGAGTTAAATTTTTATCTCTATATTATATATGCAATTTTATTGTAGACATACTTGGGAAATTTAATTATAAATTAGGTTTTGTACAGTATTCCAAATAGACTTTAACACCTCCTTTTCCTTATTTTCAATTGATAATACATATGCATGTGTACATATATAACTATTTAATTGTCTTGAGTTTTATCTCAGTTCCTCCAAACCCGCAAATAAATGAATTCATTTTGGTCAAACCAACTATTCTGATCAGATAACATACTTGAATTTCACAGTAAAGTTATACAAATGGACCATTTAAATTTGTATATACATTATTGTATTCTAAATTGTGTTTGTGATTACCTGTTTTCTTTTGCCTATTGTCTAATGATATCAATGAAATGGAGATGAATTTTGTGGAAATACCACCATGCTTGCTATCTTACTAAGAAATACTTAATTATGAATTAGGTCAGAAAACAATTAGATTTACAAATGAAGTATTATATTTTAAGATACAGTGAGAAAATCTTCATCTATTGTGTTGAGATATAAGTATTTTTATAAGCAGAAATGTATACATACCCTATATGCACACATATGTGTACTTAGGCACTCACATACCCAGAAATGACTTTGAAAAATATGCTCACATTGCTAAAGTCATTTAAATTCTTTTTTTCAGAAACATAATCTTTGTTTATGAAAAGTATAGAGACAAGAAGAGAATTGATGAAAAATTAAAAGTAAAGTGCTTTGAAGAGACATATTTTAGAATCCAGATAAATATGCATTTTTAAAGAAATATATGCCATTTTTGTTTAAAAGTGGAATATGATAGTAACTAATACTTTCTAGAGTCTATGGGTAGTATTTGAAATAAGACACATATCTTTCAAATGCTGCATTTACTAGTCACCACTTGTCATTAAATGTAACTGTATATTCAAGAGCTTTCTAATAATAGCCTTTAATTAAACCAAGGACCGTTAGAGGGTTTCCGTTGCCCTTTGAAGTTCTTAATTATTACTTGCATCCAGCCTTTTATGGCACACTTAAGGTTAAATTAAATAATTAAAACATACCTTCAAGAGAAATATCAAGACTTTTGCATGTTTTAATTAAATCTCTGAATTTCACAGTTTTAAAATAATAACGTGTTTTTATTTTTTTCATTGGTCGAATAGTAGAATGCTCGATATATTAAACAAAAAATTGGTAGTTTTTATGGGAATAATCGCTAAGCAGATGCATGTAAATGAGCTATTTTCTATGCATGGCTTCCAAAAGTGCTAATTAAATAGTTGGCATTCCAGGCTATGCTCGCTCATTGTTTAGTGACACACAAATCCAGCGATGTGTGCCAGCAGACATTTTAAGTTGAATGTTTTCTCCTCTACGGCCTTTGTCATGAAATGGTGGCACCATGATGAGAACACTGGTGTAAGCAAAACATTGAAATATGCTTTAATAATGTTTTAACCATGTCGTGACACCAGTCTAGTTTTCTAATGAATTTTTAATTTCTTTTTTCTTATAAGGATGGTATGAGTTATTGCTGATGCATATTAAATCATATACATGAGTCATTTTCTCCCTGAATTTGCATAAAATGGCAAAATGCTAATGCACCAAACAGGGCTTACTATATATGGTACAGCAAATATTCCCTTACAGATTTTCTGCAATCAATCTCCTGTATTTCATTAGTAGCTAGATAAGGTGTGGCCAGTCTGCAGAAGAAAAAAGAAATGAGTATAGCTCTGGAACTTAGAATTCTTTAGATGATTTCTATGCTATGATTAGAGTAGATTTTGCAATTAGAATTGACACTGGTAATACACATACACACAGAGTTGCCTTGAAAGGTGTAGTAAGATAGGATTTTTGAATGCAGTCTTGTGCTATTAGACACACTGAATATCCAGTATTGAATTATTGCGATTTTTTTTTTTACATCTAAACTGAATGTTGGTTAACTATAATTTACATTTAGCACCATCTGTTTGGTATAGCTTACTCTTTCTATACAATTATAAAGATCACAATTTTCCATTGTACTCACAAAATAGCAATAGAAAAGGAAATGTCATTTTGTGATTTGTTGGAAGGATACAATTTTTTAAAATTAAGTTTTCTTGTATTCATGGTTTTTTTTAATATTTCTATGTAAACTCATCTACCATCAGACTGGCGTTAAAGAAATGGCCATCTTCGAGGTAGTATTATTGAACTGATCTAGAGCTTTACATCTGAGGGATAAATTTATTCTTTTTACACACTTCTCTTTCCAAACCTCTTGCTGCTCCCACCCCATTTTTTTTGCCATCTGGGACATTTTTTAACCTGGTACAAAAAAGGGGGTGTTATTTAAAAATAAATGTATGCTTTGCCCTACAGTTATTTTGAATTAGTCTTGATAAATAATTAAGGAATGCATAATATATTATTTAGATGCCATGGTCTTAAGAATTTGAGTGGTATTTCAACTACAATTATAGTCATTTATTTATCAGTAAAAATTTACATAATCACACTTCAAAATCCAGTGGACTGGAGAGATATCAGAAAGACACCCATGAATGTGGTAATGACTCTGAGCATTAAATTAAGTTAATAATGTAGTGATGTACAAGATATTCTAATATCTAGCAATGCAGTATGTGGTCATTTTAAAAAGATAGAAGCATAAATATATATTTTCTCTTTTTAGCTACATTTTATGCAGAATGGAACTTTTAACTACAATATGGTAACTGCAAAATCAGTATTAAAGTAAACATCATTTTTAACAAGACACTCTAAAGTGAAATTTCACATAAAATTTGCTAAATTTCACATTTACAGTTGTTAAGGAAATAGTTTTGGCACAGTGTTGATGATTAACTTCTAAATATTTGGCTTATTTTTTTTTTTTTGAAATGGCAATATAGACCTTAAGGCTGAAGTCCAGAAAAATGACAGAAACCAAGTCTTCTATCATGTCAGTGAGCACAGAATGCAAATGGAGGGATTCCCTATTGAAGAGGTGACTTGCTTTCTGTTAGCTCAGTCATGCTGTGGATCCTCCCTTAGCAGCTAGTCCATCTGAGACAAATCGGGCAGAAATATATGCAGGATTTGCCCTATGCTATTTGAATCATTGGAGTCCTGGGTCATATCTACAAACTCAGACTTCAGACTCTAATGGAGCATTAGTCTTCAGTATGAAGAACTGAGCCACTCAGCTGTTTCTAACTTTATTTTGAGACATTTGTGAAAATCTATATTCATGCTTAGGAAGTGTCTTAATAACTATTCCATAAGACAAAGTGATTAGGTACAGCATAATTATCTTCCTCCAAAACATTTTACTAGTAATATTGACACTTTCTAATCTCTATTGATATACTTCATGTGGTGATAAGAAAATGTGATCTCCTTAGTTATTTTTCAAACCAAAGAAAAACATGTATCAAATTGTTTTCAAAAATATGTAATCCATTCTCCAAAATTTACTATTTGTGAGTTATCTTGGGAACTTTATATTTAAGGTTTCCACAGCTGCTTTAAAGATATTTGAAGGCATATTTTAACCTTTTATTTCTATTGAACTTTAAGTTCTTCATATCTAAGTCTAGCAGTCATTGGTCCATCATGTCCTTTGAGCATAAATTTTTAAAAAATCAACTGAACATATTTGGGTGCCTATTGTATGCAAGTCATAAAGAAACAACATGATGGGTGCTTTCTACAACAGGACATGTCTAAGAACCACCATGTCAGTTCCTAGCAGAGATTAAGATTTTGAGGTTTTTTTTTTTATAGAATTTACCAATACATTTTGAATTCTTACTGAACTAAAGAAAAACACCCTCATTCTAGCTACACTTTGGCTTTGACTCCTACCAGCAGGTATGTGTTGAGTGCTGACTTGCAATTGCTCTGTCTTCATGAAAACAGTGTCTCCACATAAAGCACACTCAAAGCAAGGTTAACTTTGTTCGCCAAACTAGGCCTGATAATCTTATCAAAGCCATATCCAGTAAGTTTTTTCGTTGATAATATTACCTACCTTCTGTGTTAAACTTTTAACAAACTTTGCTTTCAGTACTATTCATTCCTGCTGAAGTCTTACTTTCTGCAACACTCCCTTAAACCTCTCACTCCCTCACTCCCTTTAGAAACAAAGAATTGAATTCTTCAAACACAGGAGGTGCTGAGTGTAATTTTTGTATTTGACTTGAAGGGATTTCTTCAATCTAACTCTGAGTAGGTCATAGAAATATTTATTTCCAATAAGCAAAGTCATCAGTATCAATCCTTATTGCTTTCCAATCACTTACTGCCTAATCACCAGAGGAAATAGAAACGTACCTTTTACTGAGTTTTAAAGGTTTCAAAAGAAAATAGCAAAAAGGGAAATTGCAGTTAAATACTGTTTTGCCTATATCAGTGAATACTTAAGGAGGAAATAGTGATAAAGACAAGACCTCAGTCAGTCAGCTACCTAGAGAGAGAATCAAAATAACACTGTTCTGGGGTGTATGTGTGTTTTAATGATGTACAACTATTGCAAAACATTTTGCTAAAACTATTTCTATCTGTCCTGTCAGAAAGTTCACGCAAACTCAGATCCATCCCTGTTAGAATTGTAATCAATTTGAAACTTGCTAACGGAGTAAGTGTATGACAGTCATTTGCCATTTGTTTCGAGGTTTATCTGTTAAATACTGAATAACTACTTTGGGAAAAGGGAGTACTGACTGGCTACTCTGGTAACTAGTGGCAAAAAGCGCCTATTGTTAACAAGACACTAAAACACTACCACCGGAACAAGCAACAGACTTCAAAAACACAATTTTGCTTGTAGACAATTAGCCTTCCTCAACATTCTCTTACAAGCCGCTTTAAAGGAAAGTCCATCGCTTGTGTCATATACCTGTGAATTAAGAAGTTTGGTATCTTTGGCGCTAGGTGTTCATTGCTGGCCCCTAATACTCTCGCAAAACACAGTAACATTCACCTTTAACGCTAATCTAAAGTTTAGAGTGACACAATTAACAGGCATATTTACCCGAAACTCACTATAAACCAATGTCTCCCTTTTCTTTCCCTCCCTCCCCTTTTCCAAGAGCAAGTGTCAAGCTGTCTGCGATCTTCCTCTTTCCTCCTTAACTCACGCGGGACGGACGAAGAGAAGGGGGCTCGTGCGCCAGACGAGGTGGATTTAGCTCCCAGTTAAAGAGTTAAGATGGTATCATTAGCTGCGCACAGCGTGATTTCTCTCTAATCCTCTCTGGAACTTACAACAAGTTTAAATGTCCATGCATGATGTTATTAACTGGCTTTAGTAAGTGCTTAAGACCCAGTGTTTTTTTTTTTTAAGTAATCTTTGAATAAGTTTTTTTTTTATACTGTACCCACCAAGCAAGGAGATTAATATTTCTAGCAAATCTGACGATGGAAAGATGAGCAATGAGCCTTTGTGTCGGTGGGGGAGAAGAGGAGGCAGAAAGAGTTTCTGTATTACGTACCTAATACTAAATGGCCCAGTGTGGACACGTACAGAGCCTGCTTCTAAAAAAGTTACACAGTGCTCTCCTTCCATTACTACTTGTTTGCAGCAAATCATATTTGCCAAATCTCCACCAAAGCAATTTACAATTTACTGGGAAAAGGAAAGCGATAAAGAAAAAGAAAGTGAGATGCAAGAAGGAGTTCTTAATCACGGAGGAAAGGGCCCTGTGGCTAATTGTAGAACGGGAGATGCCAACGAAGAAAGCCTGCTTTCTATCCCGTGCCTCTAAGCTAAAAAATTTTTCCAGGGTGAATAAAAAACAGTGTGACATCATGACAAATCAATAATCACAACTCAATTTCTGATAGCTGAGTTTAGGGGAGGGAGAAATGGGTCAAAAACTCCCTCCAGGTGTGTGTGTGTGTGTGTGTGTGTGTGTGTGTGTGGCGGAGGAGAAAGAAGAGGAGAGAAAAAAGAGAGGAAGATAGAAAAGTGATTATCAGAGCATCTCCACAGTGCAATACAAAGAGGAGGTGGAAACTGATCAACGGTGAGCTCAGTTGCGCAGAGAAGCTAAGCAGTCAGCAAATGCAGGGCGGGGGAGGGGAAAGAGCAGAAACTTGGACGCGCCCGAACTTGGGAGGAGGTGGTGGAGGAGGAGGAGGAGGAGGAGGAGACCACAACTTCCCAGGCTGCAGCGCGCTCCCGCGAAGGGAGGCGAGCGCGAGCCAAGAACTGGGGAGGGAGCGCGCCGGCGCACAAGCTTGCGAAGCTCTGGCAGTCCGTCTCCGGGGAAACACCAATGAGAGGCGCTCACTAAGGCGAGGGGAGAGTCGCTACTGCTGCAGTAGGAGGCAGGCTGGGGACGGTCACATAGCGGTGTTGTGCTGCCCAGCGGCGGGCGGGCTGCCTCTGCTGTTGCAGTCTACTGTATCCTCAATCCACCTTCCATGACACGCACCTTGCAATCCTGCTGCTAAGCCTGTCTATTTTTAGAACGCAATAAGACGCTGTTCTGTTGCTCAGCTAAAATGTTATACAGCCACCAAACTCAATGATGCTTCCTTTAAACAAATATGTCTCAGAACTAGTTATCTTCCCCAAAGAGTCAGTACCTGCTTGCACATTTTAAAGATTCCTCACTATTGGTCTGACAGTTGCCTTCAACGCAGAAGGCCACATCTGCCTGCAAATGATGTTTATCATCTTAAAAAACAAAAAACAAAAAAACAAAAAAAAGAAAACACCAGCTAACATTACCAAGGGCACATCGTCAGCAGAGTCATTATTAGCAATAATAACAGCACCAATATACTTTTCATTTCCATTCTCCATCTCTGGCTATTAATTTCACAGCAAAGTCAAATAATACCCAAGAGGAAAAAAAATATTCTAAAGACTAAGGTCTCTTTTGTAAGCTGATATGAATCTCCCTGGCTTCTGTTGTTTAACTTATACTGGCAAGGACTGATGAGCAGAAAAGTAGGCTGACAAAGCCACCTGTTAAAATCTCAGACACTGAAAAAACGACTGTGCAAGTCCAATCCCAGTAACACTTCTTTAGTACGGTTAATCGAAGTGAATTCTCACTTTAGAAACTTGCGACGGAACATTTGTTTAAAGTATTACATTTTGTTTTTACATTCGGTTCATTCACTTTGTTGAACTCAACTGAGTGGCCGTTAGTCTCAAAGCCTAATCTGAACATGATATATGTATTTTACTGTGTTTTAGTTATTGGTTAAATGAAAAAGGGAGAGGGAGAGCAAATTTTCCAGTTAAATTTCCCCTAAGTCATAATGCTGGTTCCAAAAATACAAAGCCTTAGAAAATTGTAACCATCACAGTCACATACTTTCTTGGCACAAATGAAAATAGAACTCTTATTTACTGAATTTTTAAAGGTCATTGTTCTTAAAATGTAAATATTTCCTGTAATGTTCATTAGTTGTATTTAGTCTGCAAAGACAATGAGCATCCATTTACTGGCTACTTCAAAAGTTTCTTTTTAAAAAATATAATCAGACCACACAAAATAAATTAGAATTTCATATTCATCTTTTTGAAAGCACAAAGCACTAATAATAGCATATAGAATATATAAGCACTGTTTAAAAACAGTGAAAGAAAAACAGAATTTGAGAAATAAGGCATCACAAATATAAATAATGCACTTATCTCATTACAATGCAAACTAATGGTAAGTTTAATAGGGGGTTGATGCCCCAGCGAATATGCCCATTCACAAACCTGCAACAGTACTCTAACTACTATGGGATTTTCTATTTTGTTTTGTTTTGATTTTTTTTTTAAGTCTAGATTCTGTTAAAGCTGTTCTATCATTCTATCGTTGACTTATTTTGCTAATTTTATGGTTAAAGAAGATTAATAAAAATGTTGGTTATACTCTATCTTTGTGTTTACTTTTCACAGGTATCATTTTAGTGGTCTATTTCTAAGTATTTCATGAAAGGATGCTGAATGTCAAAACCTGCAGTTAACATTCCTGTTTAGAAATATACAAAATAACATGTTTGACGTTGGCAACTCAGATGTATTATTCAGCAAAACAGCAATTACTCATTGTTTTGCAAGTACATGTTAAGAACTATGCGACACTCGGTGACAATAAGAAGATTGCAAAGTCAATTATATTTAAAACAGACATCCTAATAAAACATATATAATCAACTCCTTGTAATCTTTTTGAACTACTTCCTTTCCTTCTTCTAAACTGTTTGCTGCCAAATGGTTTGTGTGAATGTTAAACCTCAAGATAAAAACTGATTTGCAAAAATAACAGGAAAAAATAGCAAAAGAAAAAGTTAATTCAAAAGAAGGGAAGTAGGGGGAGTGTTTCTAAGGGCACGGGAATCCACACTAGGAGGCTCTGAACAGTGCCTTGCATATCTTTGGGGATGTATGTCTGCTCTGTCCCTTTGCAATGTCAATCATAATGCTAAACTTTGGAAGAGCAGCGTTTGTCAAAATATAAACTAGAACCTGAGCTGGCAGCACGTTGATACACACTACCAGTTTCACGATGAACTTTGGCAATAGGGACCATACAGCAGCAACTATTTATTTTTTGGGGGGTGGGGCAGAGGGTAAGGGGAGGGGTGGAATAGAGTAAAGTATTCTTGTTCTGTTTTAATTGCATAAGAAGCATCTTTGTAACATGAATTTCTCTGTAACAGATTCCACCTCTCAACCAAACCCACAACCTGAATTCAGTTATTATCCATCAGAAGATTAAAATGTTTATCTTACTAAAATAACTTCTAAGTAAATTTATTATTTTTTACTTTTTTTCCCCTGCATTGTGCCCCTTCGCAATGATATTAGTTCTAGTGTGGGAAAATATTATAATTGAGATCTGGTAAGTTATTTGCAGACTTCAAGTTTTTCTTTACACTGTGCTGACATTTAGTACAGCCCTGGTGAGGAAAACAATACTACCATTCATTGCTCTAGATGTAGATTTCAATCGACTTAAGCGGGCACAATGAAACTTGGTCATTCACTGGTTACCCATATTGTGTTCTCAAATTTTCTCTCAGCAAAAGTATAATGACTCAGTATTGTATGGTTGCATAGACAAGGGCTCAGAACAAGAGACACTAGTTTTGTCTGACGGTGTGAGAAAGTCGTGAAGGGATCTTTTCTTCCAGATGGTGTTAAATTCAGCTGCCTTTTTAACATTGGCCTTGCACAGCAATCTGCTGCTCCCCTTTCACAAAGAATAAGCCTTGGTTCCCACTAGTTAACATGCATACTCACGCAACCTGCAACTTCACTCCAACTGTTTGACAATGCAGTGGTATGCTAAATAAACTTGATCCAGTTTCTGCCAATGTTAAAACTAGCTTTCAAAGAACTACTTAACTGATATTTACACTTCTGTTGACTTACATCTATAAGCCACTGCAATATTTCAAATTTCAAAGAAATATCACCTTATTATAAGGTAATTTTATAGATTATCTTTTAAACCCATTCAGATACAAGCTGATATACAGTACTTCCTTTAACATAAAAACAAAATGTCAGAAGTTTGATGTGCAATATAAAAAGAAAAATTGGGACATGTTTCAGCAGAGCAGTGGAATAGCAAAAAAAAATAACATTGAAATGTATTTTATTGATTGATAGTCATGTAACATTAGTATGGTACAAAGCAAGTTTGATATGACAATGGCAAACACATAATTATAATATTGTTTATTTTCCTTAGATGTTATATTTAACACATTTACATAAAAGACCAAGACGCAGGCGAAAGCTTAAGTAATTTGACTCCATTGAGTGCTTTCAGTAAACAAT